>NC_051070.1:43934455-44149455 GCF_004664715.2 Peromyscus leucopus
AGGCAGCAGCACCCGTGGGCTGGTGGTTCTTTGAAGTATAAGAAAGCACACTGAGCAAGCCATAAGGAGCAAGCCAGTAAGTAGGGTTCCTCGATGGTCTCTGCATCAGCTCCTGCCTCAGGATTCCTGTCTTGAATTCCTGCCTTGACTTTCCTCTAAGATGAAATAAACCATTTCCTTCCCAAGTTGCTTTTGGTCATGTGTTTTATCACAGCAGTTGAAACCTAACTAAGATATTTATGTTAAGCAGTTTTATTCCTTTTTGGGTTTTAGAGACAGTTTGATCTCTCTGTGTGGCTTGGCTGTCTAGGAACTCTCTTTATAGACCAGGCTGGCCTCAAACTCACAGAGATCTACCTGTCTCTGCCTCCCAAGTGCTGGGATTAAAGGCATGGGACACCACTGCTTGGCCTGTGTGACACAATTTTTAAAATTTTCTTAGGAAAGCAAAAATTGTCTTGGATAATGCAAATTAACTTTGAATTTTTCTAGCAAGTGTTTTTTAAAAATTAAGTTCTTGAATTTAAGTGAAGCTAAAATAAAGTGAAGAAGATACCACATAACTACTGATGCTGGGTTTTTGTTTTGTTTTTCTGGCACAGGGAAGTTTCTACTAATGTTGCAGTCTGTTAAACGAGCCTTTGCCATTGACAGTAATAATGCGTGGTTACATGAATGCTTGATTAAATTTTCTAAATCTGGTAAGTATGAGGAGGAAGTGTTCGTGTGCATGTAACCATGAAAAGCAAATATAAGCCATCCTCCATTTAGCTGGACAGGAAGGAAACCACAAAGATGTAATCAAACCAAAGGTTTGCCTGATATCAAATGGTTGTACACCTGTAATTAAATGATAAGATTTAAATTAGTGCATTTTAGACAAATACCATTTGTTTCAAAGGAGTGATAGAGTAATTTTACTGTGTGTGTATATATATATATTTGGCTTAACATTAAATACAAAAATCTTTCAGTTGATTTTTTTTCCCCCTGAAAGGACAGATGAAAAACAAATCCAAATGTTTTTGTTTTTGTAGTATCTAATCATAGTAATCTTCCAGACATTGTGAGCCAAGTTCTAGCTCAAGAAATGAAGAAAATATTTGTCAACAAAGACTTGCACAGCTTTAATGAAGATTTTCTCAAGCACAATGCTACCTCTCTTCAGCATCTACTTTCAGGTTTGTATTTGGAAAAGTATTCAGCCTAATTAATTACCAGGGGAAAAAACAAAAACAAAACAAAAAACACAGGACTAGTTTTGTTTTTGAACTGGCCAAACTGTTCTTGTTAAGAAAGAGAATACTCGAGTCTATAATAAGCAGCACTCTTGGATTTGATTCACACAGCCACTTAGGAACACAATTTGTCTGTCTTAGGAAGGGTTGTACATTAGGTGCTGGATTGAGGCTCAGTAGTTAAGAGTTCTGCTGCTCTTGCAGAGGACTCAGGTTCAGTTTCCAGCACACCACATGGTGGCTCCCAACCATCCTTAGCTCCCGTTCCAGGGGATCCAGTGCTCTTCTGACTTCTGGGTGTACAGGCAGGCATGCATGTAGTACACAGATATACACACAGGCAAAGCAGTACACATAAGATAGAAGTAAAAATATGTTGATTCTATAGTCATACTTTTGTAAATAACTTAATACAACTACCACTGGGTGGGGGTAGTAGTTCTCACCTGTAATCCCAAGACTCCAGACGCTGATGCAGGAGAATTACAAGTTTAAGGCCGGCCTTAGTTGGCTACATACACAAACCCCGGCTCAAACAAAAATGACCCAAACACAGAGCGAGCTTTCAATACAAAGATTGTCTGCTGAAATGTATGTAAAATTTAGGAAAAGAGAATGAACAAATAGATGTATGTTCAGTGATATGGGAAACAGTGGTAAATGGTAGACTGGAATACCAGGTAGTCATTTAAACATTAAAGCAGTGTTAATTCTATTCACATGATTTATAATAACAGTGATTAACAGCCTTTTTTTTTTTTTTTTTTTTTTTTAAGATGAGGTCACATGTAACCCAGGCTGGCTTTGAACCAGCTTTGACCTAAATGCCGGGATTATACCCACCTGGTTATCTGGTTATAAATAACTTTATATACATAAGCAGAGCAAACAAACAATAAATGTCAGTTGTGTAAAAATATGCCTGGGAAAAGCTCTGAAAGGAAGTTTATACCAAAACTTTAATGTTGTCTTTGGATACTAAGATTATGAGTAATTTTTTTTCTCTTTTTATTGCTGTTATGCTTTTTTATTGATTTATTTATTTTTTGGTGGAGAGTTTAATGTTGTTTTGATTGGCCTCTTATAGCCAAGAATAACCTGGAACTTCCTAATACTTCCACATCCTGAATACTAAGATTAGAGCCATGGTCCACCACATGTGGTTTTATGCAGTGCTGGAGATTGAGCCCAGGCCTTCATGCATGTTAGGCGAGCTGTCTACCAATTGGGCGACGTCCCCAGACTTGGGTTACGTATTTTCTGTCTTGAAATGTATTTGTGTCCTGTGGGGCACTGCTTTGGTGGATTGGAGAGGGGGTAAGGGCAGCGGAGTCATGATGAGTTATGGGGGACACAGACTGGAAACCAGCATCGGGGTACAGATCTAGTTTGGTGTGAAAGTTCACCGTCATGTATCCATATATTATCCAGTCAGCTAAGGCACATGGAGCTATTGTCCAGTGAGTCTGAGTGGCACAGAGTGTGGCATGTGAGGGTATACACGAGGGACAGCATATCCTGGCACTGTGTCCGTGGACAGAGAACGGTCAGGGAGCACCCTGGGCGGCACTGTCTCTAGGTCCCGGTGTGTTGGGGACCCCATTATTACATCATCTGTTGTGACAGAGACTCGGGGCTGCTCCAGCAGCTGCGGGAGCCATGTGCGCTTCTCCAGTTCCCTGTCTTGTAGAGACACTGTCTGGACAGACACTGCTCTCTGAAGACAGGACACTGTATACATAATAAATAAATAAATTTTTTTAAAAAGGAATGAAGCATTTATCTAATCATTCTTTATTAATAAAAACTCGGGAGTCAGATATCTGGGTAAGAATCTGAGTGGTCAAAGAAGTGACTGAGAAGTGACCAATGACCTCCTCTCTCCTTCCTCAATCCAAAAGGGCAGGGAATCTTTCTAAGTCCCACCCTACTACTTCTCCTGTCTCTGTCTGTGTCCCATGTCCTCCAAAACTTCTATGGCTAATTTTGGTCAGCTAGTAGCTAGCTCCACCCTCTGATTCAAAGTAAACTTTATTGGCAGTCTTGGGAGTGTCAATTACAATCAAAATATCCCATAACAAAAGAAAAAGAAAAGCTCCTTAAAAAAATAAAAAAAAAAAGTCAGAAGACCACTTTGTAACTGTAAGTTAATATGTATAGGGTTCTCAAATTACTAACAAATAATGTACACTAATAAGAATACAGTAGGAACGTGAACACAGACCATACCATTTTCAGGACACATGAACTGGGTTTTGTTTTGTTTTAAAAAGCTTTTTAAAAATTTCTTTGTAAGTATGGAAATATCTTTCTTTGAATATATTTCTTTGTGACAGTAATTTATTCTTTAGATGCTTTAGTTTAAGGCACTGTGCTTTTTAAAAGTGGTTTTGGCTGAAATATTGATTGTGTAAATAGCCCTGTACATTTATATTTTGAATTACATTGTTTCTAAGCGCAGAAGTGTCAAATTAGCCTTCTTTCAGTAAATGTTTGATAATTGTCTGTGAAGGAAAAGCTTTGATAATGTGTTTTGTTTTAAAATTTATTTTTAAAATTTTATGTGTATGGGGGTTTACCTGCTTGTATGTTGGTGCACAACATGTGTGCAGTACCTATGGAGGCCAGAAGAGGGTGTCAGATTGCCTGGAACTGGAGTTACAGATGGTTATGAGCTGCCATGTGGGTACTGGAAACTAAATCTGGGTCCTCTGTAAGAGCCGCAAGTGTTCTTAATTGCTCCTCTGATAGTTTTGCCGTGGTAACTCATACACTCAATCTAGTCCAATGCTTCAGTAGGATGTTACTGAATAGGAGGAAATTAGGAACAAATGTCACAGTTGGCTGCCCAGAGCTGGTGGATGCCAGCTCTAGCTCACCACTAGTTGACTAAGCACTTTAAGCCACATCTGATTGGTCAGTATAAACTAGATGAGACGTAAGCCTTAGAACCCAGTTACTCACACTGAAATGTGTTGGAATTTCAGGTGCTAAAATGATGTATTTTCTGGACAAGTCAAGGCAAGAGAAAGCAATTGCTATAGCCACTAGGTTGGATGAAACTATACAAGATAAAAATGTGAAGGTAAGACTCTTCCCAGGCTGATTTCTAGGTTTTGCAATATCTAACAAAACATGCATCTCTACAACATAGTTCTGAGTTTACAGAACTCAGCCTAGATGCAAATCTCAGCTCCACCCATTATGAGCTGTGTGAATTCAGGCAAGTTCCATTTCTTTTCTTGTTGCAAAGATGTGCAAGTTTCGTAGTTGAGTTGGAGTTAACTGAAATAACAAAACATGAAGTCCTTTGTCCTGGCTCATATAGAGGCACTTAGTAATGTGAACTACTGTTACCAATAAAAGACACTCTTCCTGGATATGAGGTGTGTGCCTGTAATTCCATGACTCAAAGGGTGGAAACAGGAGGATCAGAAGTTCAAAGCTAGCCCTGGCTACATACTCAGTTTAATGCTAAGCTGCCGTAATGAAACAAAAACTAGAATTATCTTTTTGAAGCTTTTAGAGTGTTTTCCCCTATTAGTTTTTTTGTTTGTCTATTGGGAAGGACAGTGCCATGCCAGGAATGTGGAGGTCAGAGGACAACTTTTGGGATTTGGTTCTTTACTTTCCCATCTGGGTCCTAAGGATTGAACTTACATTGTCAGGCTTGGTAGCCAGCACGGTTATCGGCTGAGGCATCTCGCCTTTCTTTTCCCTTTTTTGAGACAGGTCTTGCTATGCAGTTCTCATAAGACTTGGAGTTGGAATGCGACTTCGGCCTCCTGAGTGCCACAACAACCAGCTCAACGCTGGCACTGAACGTTCTTTATTTGAAATGATTGCTCACTATAGATAGGAAGAAGGGACTGAAGTCTTTCTCGGGGATAAGGAATAAGTTGTATCTGTTGATGAAGATCACTACTGGACGCTGCTGTTTATCTTTGTATAACGGTCTTCCTCCTCGTGTCATTAGACGCTGATGCGGGTTGCTGAGGCGCTGCTGGATGGCAGCTTTGGGAACTGTAGTGTCCAGTATGAAGACTACAGGAAGGCCTGCCATAGCCTGCTTCCACTCACACCTGCCTTCCTGCCTGCGGGGACTGAAGCTGCCCTGAACCAAATGGCTGGCCACGAGCTCTTGCAGCGTGAACTTTGAAATCCTGTGCAGAGTGCTCCTACAGATTCAAAGCTGAGCTCACATCAGGGTTTCTTTTCCAGTGTGCATTTTAATATTGGCATGAAGTGAAATAATAGAAGTGTTAAATGGAGTATAGTGTAAGCTTGTTTTATACTGTGTCTGGCCTCCAATTTACAAAGACACCTGTTACAATTGCTTGTTTATACTTATACAGTCTTACACTCCTGAATTAGGAGTGTTGTTGCTTCTGTGTTATACTTGAGTTGCTGATAAGGTGTAGACAGCCGTCTTACGCTGTTTTCTTTTGATCCTAGTTTCAGAATCTGTTTTGATCTCATTATTGGCTTTTTTTTTTTTTTTGTATGTGTTAGCTGTATGTTAAGAAATAGCCATATCTGGGGGGTGGGAGGAGGGAAGAGAGGGGGACCTGGGGTTTGTATGTAAAATGAAAAAGATGAAATAAAATCTTATCCATTTTACACACACACACACACACACACACACACACACACACACACACAGAAACACAAACGAAATAGCTATATTTTCCATTTTGGTATTTAATGTGATCGCTTCCTTTTTACCTTAACTTGAATGATTTATATTTTCTCCTCATGTCATTAGATTCTAATATTCTTTTATAATAGCCATAAAAGTGATACTTTATGGTTGAATAAAGGAACTCCAGTTTTTATGTTGACAGTTCAGAATGTGAAGAAGACTGGTTTGCCTCTTAATCATGTAAATTGACCATCAAATTTGTTGTGTGCCTGTGCTGGTCTTATAGACCATGGTGGAGGAATTGCGCTTGCTTGATTGCCTGATTAGAGAGTCAGCAAGTCGCTTGTCCTGAGAGGTTTTCTTCAAGGGAGCATGATTGGGCAGAGTACAAACTAAAACAGCAAAGCACTATCACCCTCAAAGCCATTCTTTAACTATTAGGTGAATTCTTAGAATCCTCAGAATAACTAATTCTTGTAATTAGTTAAGCTGTTAAATCACAGTGTTGTTAAACAGTATTTGGTGGGGGGGGCACCTTTTTGTCGTATCATATAATGGAATCACTCTTTCTCAGCTATGTCAATATGTCTGTAAATCTACTATCTGATACAAACTCAGAATGGAGATTTAATTTAGACAGTCCTAATTAAAGTGATTTTCCTTTATTTCTAGATTCATAGTTGCTGAGAGGAGAAAAATTAACTGTAAAATAATGCCTAGACAATTCTGCAATAAATTATTTTGTACAAAGTTGCTTGTTTATAACTGTTACTATTATTATTTGTCCATACTAGAAAAATATTTTTGGGGGAAAACAGAAATGTCATTATCTCAATCTTTCCAAGTTTATAGAAAATGTGGTTATTGGTAACCATCTCCTCTGGGAGCCCGTTTTCATGTTCCTTATGGCTTTACTCAGCAGATCTACATAGAGAAGATGATTAGGACCACAGGCCTGAGTGCAGGTGTCTGAGATGGTCTGCATTTGCTGTGCTGGGAGGAGGTCTTTTGCTCCACCCCTTGGCATCTCTATAAATGCCCTGGGACAGAGACAGTCAGGGCCCATTAGAATAGGTTCCAGGCCCTCTCGAGGCTATCCTTTCTTTTCTATCTGTTCATTTCCACAATCTAAATCCTTCTATCTAATTTTTCCTGCTGCTTGCACTCAAGAAACCTCTGGGGAGCTGTGGGGATGGTGGGTAAACGCCCCACAACCTCCCAGATACGCTTTGATGCCACAGCAACTGGGATTCCTTTTAGTGTTTTAAACATTTAGAAATAGGGTTGGGCGTGGTGGAACACACCTTTAATCCCAGCAGTTGTAAGACAGGCAGGCGGATCTCTGTGTTGGAGACCAGTCTGCTCTGGGCTTCCTAATGAGACTGACTTAAAAACAAACAAAACCAAAAACCTAATGAATATTTGTTAGGAACTATTCTAGCAGTATGTAATTTTTTTATCTTACTGTCAGCAGGATGCCATTTTCAGAAGGATGCTACACTGGAAATACTCTGGAAGATGGTGCAGAAGGGGTAGATCAGTGGTCGGGAGTACCCAGAGGCCCAAGTTCAGGTCCTTGCACCCACACTGGGTGGTTTGCAACAGTCAGATGTCTCGCAGCTGCCGTCCCCGAGGATTCCACATCCTCTTCTGGCCTCTGTAGGGCAGTTGTACAGTGACTATCAGTATGCACAAACTGTACACACACACATAATAAAAAAAAATTAAGATTTTAAAAGTATTTCCTTGGGATGATTCCGTGTTTCTGAGAGTTCTGGGTGCATGCAGGTGAGATGTGGTCAATTACAGGCCTGAGGTACTTCCTGAACTACCTGTACCTCAGCCAGAGCTGACGTGTAGGTAGGGTAAGGGGTGCTTGACATTGGGGTCTCCAGGGCTATGCCAAGATTATGATTAACCACATATGTCACAGAAACTCCAGTCAAGTAACCAGTTTGAAAGAGAGACTATTTGCTGAACTGTGTGTGTGTGTGTGTGTGTTCGTTCCCTGGCTTGCCTCTTCTAGTTCTGCCAGTCTTCCTGAACACACTGATTTTCAACAGTTCTGGTAGATTTAAATCACAGATTTCCAGTCATACTGACTTCTGGAACTTCAGTTATAGATTCAAACTACATAACTCATACATAGACATCATCAAATGTTAGGTTGTGGTTTGAATCTTTAAATTGTTTCTGTTGAGTATTTGTATTGTATTATATTTGTATTATATTGTTTTCAGCAGTACAAAGGTTACATAGAAAACTGGTACCAGAGAAGTAGCTATGCTGTGATTAAATCTGACCATGTGGCTTATAGGCCGGTGGGTTGGGAAATGCTGTAACATTGTAAGCAGAGCTTCGTGGACCGTTCTGGTGACAGTTTGAAAGCCCAGAATACCGAGACAGATTGTGGATGCTCAGTTCGTGAGAGCTCAGAGGGGAACGGTGACGATCAGGAGCAGGGCTGGAGGCCTGTGTTGTATTCTGGCAGTCTGGCTGCATTTTGCCCATGGCTTGGAAATTTGAGTGAGACTGGATTAAAAGTAATAACAAGCTGGACAGTGGTGGCCCACACCTTTAATCCCAGCACTTGGGAGGCAGAGGCAGATGGCTCTCTGTGAGTTCGAGGCCATCCTGGTCTACAGAGCAAGATCATCCAGGACAGGCACCAAAGCTACAGAGAAATCCGGTCTTGAAAAACCAAAAAAAAAAAAAAAAAAAAAAAAAAAAAAAAAAAAAAAAAAAAAAAGTAATAACACTAAATAATTTATCAGAGGAAAACTCCAAGACAGCATAATACTTAGGCTGTGGCATGGTTATTTCTTGTTGCTTTTAGATAGAGATATTAAGAGAATTGAGAGTTTAAAAGCAAAACAAAAAATAAGAATAACGTGCAGTTTGGTTGTGCAAGTACAAAATGGTTGCAGTCATTAGAACTTAGCACCATTGGAGAGCCACTGCCCATTTTGCATTGGGAAAGAAGTTTGCTCAGCCGAGGCTCCCATCATGTGGCAATGCAAGTGTATTTGGAAGACGGGGGTGCCGAAATGGGGCCCTCCTGAAAGACAGGCTCGTTGTAGTAGTTTGGATGTAATTGGCCTTCATAATCTCAAAGGGAGTGGCATTATTAGAAGAGGTGGCCTTGTTGGAGGAAGTGTGTCACTGTGGGATAGGGCTTTGTGGTCTCCTATGCTCAAGATAATGCCCCCAAAGCTGTAGACTCTCAGTGAAGCTACCCCAAGGGAGTGGCCATGTGTACTGTGTGTGAATGGCAGGTCAGGATAGGTAGGGCTGCTCAACTTCAGAGCTCAAGTCATGTTACCATGTGCCCCTGCTGTCACACGTGGAGCTACAGGGTTTCGTGTTGCCCTGCTAATGTTGAGCCTTGCTTTGGTTCAGTACTCCCTGGCTACGTCTCCTTCTTCCTTTTTGGGCCAGGAATTCTTTATTAGAAGACGTCACTTTTTTGTTGTTGTTGTTTGTTTTTTTGATCTTATAGAAGTTCCAACTAAGACCATTTCAAATGTCAGAAGATATTTTAGACTTTTGAACCATGTTGAGACCATTAAGACTGTGGGAACTTGAAGTTGGACTGAATATCTCTTACATTCCAGAATTTGCATATGAAATGAGAGCTATGGATAGAATGCTATGGTTTGAATCTGAAACGTCTCCCACAGGCTTATGTGTATGAATTCTGGTCCCCAGCTTGTGCTGTTTTCAAAGCTGAGGAGCCCTTAGGAGTTGGGGCCTGGCTGGCAGCAGTTAAATCATTAGACCCTTTGGAGACTCTACCCACACCTGGTGTTGGCTGGGGTCTCTGCCGCTTATATGCCGTCAGGAACTGCTCCACACATGTTCTCTGCTGTGGAAGACAGGTCTCTCTGACACTGTGACACACAATAAAGTCGGGTCACTATGATTAAAAAAAGTAGCTAACATCCTATTAGTGAATCTGTGATTTCCCCAAGCCTGCTAATGGCAAAGCTGAACCAAAAACCTGGACGCCGTGGCATTCTTGCTTTCTCTTGGAGTCCACCACCACCGGTCATCCTGCTCCATTCCTCCTGTCCTGACCCAGACCCTCACAGGCAGCCAGGGCAATTGCAGGGGTGGTGTCAACTGCTTTATGATGCTGAAGGTTCCCGTTCTCCCTGCCTGTTCCCTGCAGGACCTCTTCTGACGGTACAACTTGGTGTTAAGTGTTTAAGACTTTAATGTCTCAAGTTTGTTCTTTAAATAAAAGAGCAGATGGTTGGCCTGTCCTATAAGAGCCGTCTGTCTTCTTGTCAGTCATTTTCCTTTTCTGGTCTTGTCTTTCTCCCAGGCAGCGCCCAGGGGATCACTGAGGAATTTGCTAGCCTTGCGACGTGTTGGTTTTCCTGTCGGTTGAATGGGGATTATGATATCTACCTTAGATTTTTTTTTTTTTGTAGAAGTGAATGTAGTTCTTGACACATAATTGATGAATGAATACTAATACTTTTAAAATTTTGTGAGTGTGGGGGGGGGCACACACGTACCACAGCACATGTATGGAGGTCAGAAGACTGTCAGATGTTGATTCTCTCCTCCCACCATGGATTCCTGGGATCAAACTCATATTGTCAGGCTTATGAAGCAAATGCCTTTACCCACTGAGCCACCTCGCCAGCTCTAAGTATCGCTATTTCTGATTCTCCTGACTCAGACGCTCAACCTGCCATGCTCTCCTTCCGCTATGCTTTGTTAGCTTCCACTTCCGTCTAGGATGCATTTTCCCTGCATTCCTTTCCCCGGGAAACCCCTAGGGTAGAGATCACTTGAGAAATCCTCATTTCCATATTTGTATCCCTCTTCAGAAGCACTTTCTATTGTAGTCTGTAGTAACTAACAGCTTACGTATCTATTACTGTTTCAATATCCATCACAAAAATAATATCCACCATTTATCAGGTGTCTTTCATGTGGCTGGTTCAGTGCTCAGCCCTTGGTGCACATTTTCACAACAGTCCTATATCACCAGTTATGAATTGGTTTGTATGTTAGTTGTAAGTAAGTGATCAAGTCAGTGAGACCTTAGTGGCTATGAACCCTAGCATTCACCCTTACATTCCTGGCACTTACACAGGCTTCTCTTTCCCTATGTATATTCCAAAAATGCTTGCTGAGTGAATAAACAGTGTGTTTCTTCCTCTACTTCCATCATAACTAAAGTAGGTTGAAATTATTTTCATTGATAGGAAAATATATGATGAAGAATTTTGTTTCAAATAATAGAAATAAAGCTAAATAAAAGCAATAGTATCTGCATCATCCACTGCCAGATCTTTTCTTTTTTATTGGGCCATTACTTTTCTTCCATCTTGTAGGTTTTACTTATTTTATTTTTATTTTTTGAGGTTATTATTACATCATTCCCTGTAGTTGGAGTTTTCTCCATTCCTGCCAGGGCCCGCAGCCATTCAGACCCAAGTAAACACACAGAAACTTATATTATTTATAAACTGTATGGCCCTGGCAGGCTTCTTGTTATCTAGTTCTTATATCTTAAATTAACCCATTCTATTAACCTAGAAGTTGCCATTTGTCTGTGGCTTACTGGTATTTTACATTATTTCTCATAGTGGCGGTGGCTGGCAGTGTCTGCTAACTCAGCCTTCCACTTCCCAGAATTCTCCTCTCTTCCTGCCTGGCTACTGGCCAATCAGCGTTTTATTTATCAATCAATCAGAGCAACACATTCACAGCATACAGAGCCGTATCCACAGCACTTCCCCTTTTCTTTCTTTTTTTTTTTCCAAAAGGAAGGTTTTAACTTTAACATAGTAAAATTACATATAACAAAACAATTATCAAGCAATAATTACAGTTAAAATATCTAGTCTATTTATAATATTTAGTCTATTTGTATTTGGCAAAATTAAAAAAATATCTTTACCTATCCTATATTTGTGAGTCCAAGGTTTTATATCTAACTTATCTTTTATCATAACTAAGGAAATTATAACTATCTAGTCTTCAACTACCTTAAAGACCTCAGAAGGATATAATATTATCTGAGAAATGGGAGAAAGATGCAAGCAACTTTCGGGAGTCTTGCAAGAGTAGACAGAGACAGCTGGTATCCTGGACAGTCATCCAAAGTTCCTCTGTAAATTTGGGGCATCTGTCTTCAGCCCACAGACCTAGAGTCTCTCAGTCACTTCTCTCTGTGTCCTGTAGAATGTCTGGCAGTTTCCTCTGTGAAGCAGGAGCCTGAAGGACCACTTTGCCTTGAAAAGTTCAGTGGTCACCTTCCTGAGTCCTGCATGTCCAGTTGATACATTTTTTCAAGCAGTCCAGGCAAGAACAGTTTCTTGCTCAAATGGCTATTTTTGCCAAAAAGAAGATAAACTCCATACAGAGTGTCTTCAATGCCCATCTTTCTCTTTGAAGTAAATCAGTGCTGCCAGGAGCAGATGTATCTCACTGTCCCGAAAGTCTGAATTTTTAAAACATTTTAGATGCCATATTCTGTAGGTCTTTGAAGTATTTGCAGATTATCTACCTATCAAATAATATAATTGAATTATATCTATGTATACCTAGAAAACTTTACATGACTATAAGTTTGACTATCATAGAAGACTAGTAATTTGTATTTTTTAATTATCCATTACAATCTAAATGAGTTACATAAACATAATACCTCAAACGAGAGTAGAGCTATATATACAATATAACAAAATTAAGTTTAAACTTGTATCAATAAACTAAAATCTATACTATAAACTAAAATTTATACATATAAATTTACTATGTAAAACATTTTAAACAAGTTGTTGCTCTTTAAAAGTAGGTTCATTAATCTACCCTTTCATCCTATCATATCTATATTCTACATTTCAATACCAATTCCCCCTTCCCTTTCCTCCTTCCAAACCCTCCCATCTAACCTTCCTTGCTGTCTTTCCAATTCATTGCCAATTTTACTAATTGTTGTTACATGAATATATGTTTATGTATATACATATATTATTAAATGTAACCTGCTCAGTCTGTATAATGTTGCTGTATTGTTTTCAGGGCTGACCATTTGGCATTGGACAACCCATCGGTGTGTTCTTCCTTGGGGAAGACTGTTTCTCCAACTCTTAGCCTTCCTTCATTGTCTATAGTTCTTTATATTGACTGTAGGTTTTTTCTTTAAAGGAAATTAATAATTATGAAGATTGAAAAAAGTTATAAAAATAAGTAGAGAGAGACAAGTATGATTGTACAAGCTGTGGCAACCCAAGAAAAAAAGCTCAGGAGTCAACTCAGGCAAAGAATAAAGAGGTTCTAATGTAACGCTAATTACAGTTGTTGGTAGTTTACCGGTTAAGACTCATGTTTAACCACTTAGAAGACTCAAGGTTCTTAGGATGTGTTAAATGCTTATAAGAAGCACAGCTGAAGCTAAAATTTGAACTAAAAAACAGAATAGATAAATAAAACAGGCTAAGATAAATGAACTAACCAGAATGAAGTAGTCCAAACCAAACTTATGCCAAACATGACAAGAGGATGTGGCCATGTTGACTTCCATGTGCTCACTTGCTGCAAAGTCTATCAAGTTGTTCCAACCACAGAGAGTCAAAGACAGAGAAAATCTGAACAGATTACATGAACAGAACCCACATTTCTCAAAGAGGAAAAAGGTAATAATTAGCACCAAATTTCTTTCCAGAAACCAAACAGAAAAGAGAGTGGGTAAAATATAATACTTAAAAGAATTGAGAGAAAAACCAGCCTAAAATTTCGTATCCAGAAAAACTGTCCTTCAGATGGGCAGAAATACGGTTTAACCTCAGATTGAGTTGGTCTTTAGCAGATCCATCTTGCTACAGCTGTTAAGCATTCTTAAGAGGGAAAGAAGACTGGATTGGTTACAAACAAATGTACAGAGTACTAGAGCCAGAAGAAATTAAGGCAAAACTGTTCTTTTTCTTTCTTATTTAATCCGTGGAGCTTATCAGAATACAACGGTATGTTGGGTGATTGTAATTTAGGGATTCATGGAATGAGCACGGCATAGGAGGAGCTGGGAGCTTGTTTTAAGGCACCTACATGACCTAGGAAGTAGTAAAGTGATACTTTAAAGTGGCCCACGATCAGTGGTAAGGCTATGCTGCAAACTCCAAGGCAACTGCTAAGAAAATAGAAGTGTAGCTGAAAGGCTGACAAAAGATGCATAGTGAAATATGAAATGCTGAGCTAAAGTCAGAGAGCATGAAAAAGGGCTGGAGGAAAGAAAGGGAAGAGAAGCAGGATGGAAGGAAGGGAAGAAGGAAGGAAGGATGGAAGGATGGATGGATGGAAGGAAAGAAGGAAGGAAAGAAAAGAGAACAATAAATGTAAGTGTACATCAGTCTTACTTTACTGTGTACTTCGGCCACATGTGACATGTGGCTGGCCACTGACCACTGAAATATGACTAGTGAGGATGAGGAACTGATTTTCAAATTTTAACTTTAAATGTAAAGGTGTTTTGTTTGGTTTGTTTCTTTTTGAGACAGTTCGAGTGTGTAGTCCTAGCTGCCCTGGAATTCTCTATGTAGACCAGGCTACCTTTGCACTCATAGAGACCCACCTGCCTCTTCTGCCTCCAAGTACTGACATGAAAGAGCTGTGCCACCAGGGCATAAAGATCTTTTAACATTTATTTACGTGCGTACGTGCATGCGTGTGCGTGCATGCGTGCGTGCACACACATGCGTGCGTACGTGTGTGTGTGTGTGTGTGTGTGTGTGTGTGTGTGTGTGTGTATGCCACAGTACTCATGTGGAGTCACAGCCTGCAGGAGTCAGTTCTCTCTTTCCACTATATGGATCCTGGAGATGGAGCTCAGGTCATCAAGCTTCTTTCCCACCTGAGCCATCTTGCTGGCCCTTTCATCCAAGCAGCCGTAGGTGACTACTGCTGACGTGAGACAGTGGTGCCTGTCGACTAGTTCTCAGAAGGGACATCGTTGCAGTTCCCCCACCAAAAGGAACACCTTTTCCAGACCTTGCAAGACAGCTGTGTGTTCGAGAAGTTGCCTCCTCTCTTGAACCCTTGCTGCTGCGTTTTTATCTAGCTTGATGCTAAGCTCCCTAACCTGGTCTGTGAAACGTGAAGCACAGAGGGAGCACTCATTCAGAATTGTTGCTGAGGGGGGTGGGGCACGCTTATCCAGCATCGGAGCAGCAGCGATCCTGTGAGTGAGCAGCTGCTACAATAGCTCAGAAAGGAAATACAAGAAAATGTTCGAAAAAAAAAAAAAAAAAAAAAAAAAAGAATTGTTGCTGAATGCTGGCCCTCACCTGGGTACTTTGACTCATCTCATGCGCCCTTCACCGTGGGAGAGGCGTGTGTACCGTCCTCATTAGACGTGACTCGAAGCTAATAGAAAGTCTCAACTCAGAGTCGGACCCAGACACGTTCCTTTCAGCTTCGAACTGCGTTCTTGTCTGTCATGCTCAGTAATCATAGTATCTGTCTGGCCTTGTGCGAGGTCAAGGTCTTGTCTGTCCGACAAGAAAGCCTCTGAGGACAGGTCCAAGCTAAGCCTATAGAAGGTGCTCATATCTGTTCTCTGACGTATCTATGTTTATATGTGTCAATCGCTGTTAATACTTTTGCTAGCATGCGATTCTGGGCCACGGTGTCTGAAACATTGCAGTTGTGTGGTTAGTTCAATATTTCCCCACTAGAGGGCAAGCTTCCCAACTCAAAATTACCTACTTCTTTTGATTTCTTAAGAGTGAACATCTGTAAGGCAGGCTGAGTTGGTTTCTCTTTTAGTTCTTTGGGGTAAGTGTTGAACTTGTATAATTTTCCTCTTTGAGTATGAAGGTTTCTGATCTAGTAGGTGCTGGTGGCTGTCTTCTGTAGAGATGAACAATTCCACTAAACTTTTACGAAGTGTGAGTCTGGTTACATGGCGTTACATTTTAATGTGAGAACTTTGCATGGGAAGAGAGTCTCTGTGTCAGGGAAGAATGGGGACTGGTCTCGGGCAAATTCTACCCTTTCTGGGATCCTATTTCTTGTTGGCAGAGGGAGGAGGCTTTTCTAGGAAACAATATTCTGTAATATTCAGACTGGAAGGCTCATTTTGGTTATTTCACTGGGGCCTTCCCAGACAGAGTAAGTCCTAGAGAGTGGGAAGGATGGTTGTTTCTCAACAGACAGCACATCTGTAACCAGGTGTTTGGATATTTTTTCCACAAGGATCGGTTCCCTGACATTAGCTGGGTGTCCTATATTCATTTCAATTCTGACCGTGTCTGCCTGAACTTAGTAGCATCAGACCCCATGGGTTAAGGGCTTCAGTCCCACGAGGCTGCCAGCTGAAGTCTAGATGTCCAGTGCTTCTGACTGACTGGCTGGAGACCACAGGCCGCGTTCTCCTCTCCTTCAGGTGCATTGTTTGCTAGAATGGCTCGTAGTCCTCAGAGAAGCATACAATAACTTGTTCGTTATAAAGAATATTATAAAGGATACAGATGTTCGGTCAAATGGAAGAGGGCATAGTAAAATGATGAGGGTGGAGACATAGCTCTTAATGCCTTGGGGTGCCCTATTCTCCCAGCACTTCCAGATGTTTGTGGGAACCTAGAATACCCTCAACCTGACTTTTATGAAGACCACATTAGGTATGGCTGACTTAAGATTGAACATTAGAGCTGGGCAGTGGTGGTGCAAGCCTTTAATCCCAGCACTCGGGAGGCAGAGGCAGGTGGATCTCTGTGAGTTCGAGGCCAGCCTGGGCTACAGAGTGAGTTCCAGGAAAAGCACAAAGCTACACAGAGAAACCCTGTCTCGAAAAACAAAACAAACAAACAAACAAAAAAAGATTGGCTATTAGTAATAAACTCTATATTTAGCCTGTTTCTCTCCTCGTGGCTGGAGATGGTTATGGGGTCAAAACTCCAGCCCTCTAACCCTGTGGTTGGCTTTCTCTAGCATTAGCCCCAGTTTGAGGCTCTCAGGATCCCGAGCCTCCAGTCACCTCATTAGCACATGGACCAGAATGTGGTCTGAGGGGTTTCAAGGGTTTTAGGTGCTATGGGCCAGAAAACAGCACCAGGATCCAAAAAAAAGTCAACGTTTTCAACATTTTGCAGTTTATTTAATTAGGAGTAATTTTGTGTTATGCATTCATTCCATGTACAGAACACGACCTGGTGTGTAAATATTTGTTGAGTAAGAATTCTTGTAATTGAAACATTAATTTGGCTATCTAAAGGCTATTTCACAGAATTGCATTTATTTGTTGGCTTTTAATTTTTTTTTCAGTTGTCATACAAAGGCATGGGTTGGTTTCATTGTGACATTTTTCTACATACATGTTTTATTTTTATTGTTAGTCATCTCTCTTGCCTACCCTAGGCCATGTTCAATCTCCTTCATATTATACTAGGAAAAGGAGCAGTTCATCAAGAAGATGCAACACATGTAAATATGTGTGGGCCAAATACTGGGACTCTTAGGCTTATAAAACAAATGCTAGCTGGGCATAGTGGTGCATGCCTTTAATCCCAGCACAGATGGAGCAAGAGGGAGAGACAGAAAGATCTCTGTGAGTTCAAGGCCAGCCTCGTCTACATGGTAGCCTCATAACAGCCAGGACTACACAGAAGACCCTGCTCAAAACAAAAACAAAAACAAAAACAAAAAAAAACAAGCTAACAAAAACTGGATGCATCTTGGAAAATATAAGCCAGGGCTTTGTACTTTGCATCTTAGTTTTTGAGACAGGGTTTCTCTTAGTGGCCCTAGCTGTCCTGGAACTCTTCTCTGTAGACCAGGCTAGCCTCGAACTCAGAAATCTGCCTGGGTGTTGGGATTAAAGGTGTGCAACAGCACTGCCCAGCAACATCTTAGTGTTTTTTATAGTACCTACATCTTCATAAACAGAGAGAGGGAGTAGAACTCAGACTCCTCCATAGAAACAAGCAAAGGTCCAGAAACCCCGGCTTTGTATTCCGCAGTTTTCTCCTCTGTGCACTGTCTGAAGTGTTTGAAATACAACTGCTCTACTGTCGGTAGTTATTTCTTCATTTAGAATTTCCTACTTTCTCACCAGCATTGTTGGTACAAACTCTGTCCTTTCAATACATACTGCAAAGTCCAGCGGGAGGGTTCTGATTGTTAATGAGCTCGTTACAAACACTGCTCTGTGGAGCATTGAGAGGACTTCCGAGTTGTCGTGAGTTGGGCTACAAATGTTGGAGTACGGAGGGGAGGAGAGATGATGGGAACAGAGGACCACTGCCTGTTCTTGAGATGTGAATGGTCAAAGCTAAATTCCTGTCCCATCAGCACTCCAGTCAGCTTCGCTCCAAGCTCGCCGCCGGCTTCCTACCCGCCTGCCCTGTCCAAGGGAATGTAGGTCAGTGCAACAACTGGAGCCTTCCCTCTCCGACTGCCCGTTAAAGCGAACGCTTGGTTCTGGCTCGGTGGACATTGCCCAGCACTCCTGAGCCCTACTGCTGCTTCTGCTGCAAGCTGGGGGAAAGGTTCCAGAGAGCAGTATTTTTCTTGCTTCTGTCTATAATGGGTCCTCATTAAACCCTACATGTGCGCACATGCACACATACACACACACACACACACACACACACACACACACACACACACACACTCCAGCTCCATCCCACTGCATCAGTCTCATAATTTCTTTCTCTCTCTCTCTTTCTTTCTTTCTCTCTTTCTCTCTGTCTCTCTCTCTTTCTTTCTCTCTTCCTTCCTTCCTTCCTTCCTTCCTTCCTTCCTTTCTTTCTTTCTTTCTTCCTTTCTCTCTTTCTTTCTCTCTTTTTCTCTCTTCCTTCCTTCCTTCCTTCCTTCCTTTCTTTTTTCTTTCTTTCTTCTTCTTCTTCTTTTTTTTTTTTTTTGTTTTGTTTTTCGAGACAGGGTTTCTCTGTGTAACAATCCTGGCTGTCCTGGAACTCGCTTTGTAGACCAGGCTGGCCTTGAACTCACAGAGATCTCTCTGCCTCTGCCTCTGCCTCTGCCTCTGCCTCTGCCTCTGCCTCTGCCTCTGCCTCTGCCTCTGCCTCTGCCTCTGCCTCTGCCTCTGCCTCTGCCTCTGCCTCTGCCTCCCAAGTGCTGGGATTAAAGGTGTGTGCCACCATCGCCCAGCTGTCTTATAATTTCTTGCCCTTAAAAATATAATTAGAAGAGGCAGGTGGATCTCTGTGAATTTGAGGCCAGCCTAGTCTACAGAGCGGGTTCTAGGACAGGCTCCAAAGCTACACGGAGAAACCCTGTCTCAAATAAATGAACACACTATATACATTTGTAATTAGAAATGGTGAAGGAAAAGAAGAGACAAGAGGAGAGTTGATTTTCCCTGGCTGGGTTGGGAGGGGTAGGAAGGAGGAGGTTAGAGCTGCAAGGATGAAGAAGGCCCAAGGCAGGCTGCTGGACTTCCCCTCCTCTCCTGCTGTCACTGTTGGCCTTGCCTGCCGTTTCTCAACAAGTGCATGTTTATGTTAAGGGACAGAGGAAATGGGGTGAGATTCGCTGAAAGTCAACTGTGTAAATTTTTAATAAGGGGTGATGGGGGTCTGGCAGGGAGAATCGGTTGGCTTTCTGGTATAAGCACCCCACATGAAGTTGGGCTGCCTGGAACCTGTAGGAGCCGCTCTGGCGCACTGGAAAATATGCCCAGAAGAGAGCGGAAACTTCCACCACCGTCATAACATTTTCTTAATATCAACACAATGGCATCTTGCAAGCCAGTTTCAGGAAATCGGGGCTAATTGTTGCACCAGGAGACCTCAAAGAATTTCCAAAGGGAAAAAAGGTCAGAAAAGAGGGGGCACCATGGGAGACGATAATGATGGCGAACACCTGTGTGGGATGTAACTGAAGAGCCTGGTTTAAAATTAGGGAGCTGGGGATCTGGCATGGGTGTTAATTCACTCAGAAGAGCTGGAGTGACAGGGTGGGCAGGGCATAGCAAGCCGCCCCTGACTGGGTGCGGAGGGCTAGCTTTCACTGGAAAGAACTGAGAGAACAGGGGTTCTATCTTGAGAAGACAGCAGGTGAATGCTGCTTCTCAGCAAAGCTCTAGAGACCGCCTCTTTGTCTTAGTAGCATGGCTGGCTGTTAGGCCATCCATCCATCCACGCATGCAAGCATCCATCCATCCACCGTATTTTCATCTGCCCAACTGACCGGCGTATCATGTCTTTTTCCCACTGGCATGAACCTAGGAGCTAGCCCGAAGACAAGATACTTTCCTTCCTGCCAGCATCACTTGTGTGGACACATACCTGTCTGTCTCAGTGCTGGGACACTTTCTGCCTTCACACCTGTGGTGGTTTGAATGAAAATGACCCCCATAGGCCCATAGGGAGTGGAACTATTAGGAGGTGTGGCATTATTGGAGTAGGTGTGGCTTTGTTGGAAGAAGTGTCTTACTGGGGTCTGGGGAGATGGCTCAGCAGTTAAGAGCACTGGTTGTTCTTCTAGAGGTTCTGAGTTCAATTCCCAGCAACCACGTGGTGGCTCACAACCATCTGTAATGGGATCTGATGCCCTCTTCTGGTAGAAATGAAAATAAAGCATTCGTATACATAAAATAAATAAATGTTTTTTTTAAAAAAAAGAAAAATAAGTGTGTTACTGGGGGGTGGGCTTTGAGGTCTCAGAAGCTCAAGCCAGGCCCAGTGGCTCATTCTCTCATCCAGTTCCCTGTGGATCCAGATGTAGTACTCTCAGCTCCTTCTCCAGCACCATGTCTGCCTGCAGGCTGCCATGACAACAATGGACTAAACCTCTGAACTGTAAGCCAACCCCAATTAAATATTTTCCTTTATAAGAGTTGCCATGGTTATGGCATCTATTCACAGCAATAAAACTAAGACAGGCTCCCATAGGCTCGTGCACGTTAATGCCTGTTCCCCAGTTGGTGGAACCGTTTGGGAAGAATTAGGAGGTGTGGCCTTGTTGGAGGAGGTGTGTCACTGGGAGTGGTCCTTGAGATTTCAAAAGCCCAGTCCATTCTCAATTAGCCTTCTCTGCCTCCAACTTGTGGATAAGGGTGTAAGCTCTTAGCTATTGCTCCAGCACCATGCCTGTCTGCTGCCACGATGGTCACGGACCCTAACTTTCTCCAACCGTGAGCTCCAGATTAAATATTTTCTCTTATAAGTTGCCTTGATTGTGGTGTTTTGTCGTAGGAATAGATAGCTTGAGGGCAACATGTTTTTCTTCTTGCCAACATTGCTTGTGTGCATGTCTGTCTGCCTCAGTGCTGGAACATTTTCTGCCTTGTCACCTCCAGGATGGACACACCATGAGATACAGGGTGGATACACATTGTGAGATACTCTTTTTTTTTTTTAGTACCTGTGTCTTCTCACCAGTTATTTTCATTCTCAAAACTCTAAAATGATGCTGTGGGGAACAGACCTATCAATCCTAGTCCTGGGGGATTATCTTGAATAACTGATCAGAAACAAGGAAGCTGGCTTATTTCAGTTAGCATGATGTTTTTAAAATTCATTCATCTTGTATCTTCATTGCAAAATTTGTTATTTTTTTACTTTTTTGAGACAAGTCCTTGCTGTGCAGCCTAGGTCAACTTTGAATGTAAGATCTTCCAGTTTTCCTTAGTACTAGAATTACAGGTGTCTATCACCATACTTGATTTTCTGTTTTAAAGACTGAATAATATTCTATTGTGTGTATTCCACATTTTCTTTATCTATTTGCCCATAGATACTGGGTTTGTTTCCCTGGCTTGACTTTTGTGAATATGTTGAACATGAGAATGCAGATACCTCTTTATGATCTTGATTTTCATTCGTGTGTGTGTGTGTGTGTGTGTGTGTGTGTGTGTGTGTGTGTGTATGCAAGTGTGTGTGAAGGCCAGAGGTCAACCTTAGGGTCATCTTGCTATCCATCTTGTTTTATGATACAGAGTCTCTCTGTTTCTGGGACCTCACCGATTCCATCAGGTTGGTTTCCAGAGAGCCCTAGGGACCTACACATCTCCACTTTCCCAGTGCTAGGATTACGAACACGTGCCCCTGTGCCTGGCTTTCATGTGGGTTCTGGGGCTCAAACTCACTGTGGGGCAAGCACTTCACTGGCTGAGCTGTCTCCACAGCCCTGATTGCAGTTCTTGTATATAAACACCCAGACGTGTATTTGCTGGTCTTTGTCTTTTTAGATTTTGAAGAACTGTTCTGCTGTTTTCTGGATGTACAACCACACATTTTGTGTTCCCACCAACAGTGCATGAGGGCTCAGACTACTCTCCAGCTCAGCAACACTTGTCATTTGGATTTTGGCAATAGCTTTCATGACAGTTGTGGAGTACTAATAAGCCAATGATTGAAAAAAAAAAAAAAAAGGTGATTCCACTTGCATGAGGTATGGAAAATAGTCAGTTTCATAAGATAAAAAAAAAAAAAGTTGCCAGGGATTGAAGTAAGGGGTAAACAATCAATGAATATGCAGTTTCGCTTAAGCAAGGTTAGTACGTTCTAGAAACCTACCTACTACATTATACCTACAGTCAACCATAGTATATTGTACCCTTGAAGTCTTTTTAAGAGGAGAGATTTGAGATGAATTGTTCTTACCACAATAGAATATGGCTAATAAAGTTT
Source organism: Peromyscus leucopus (assembly GCF_004664715.2). NCBI lineage: Eukaryota > Metazoa > Chordata > Mammalia > Rodentia > Cricetidae > Peromyscus > Peromyscus leucopus. Next base: position 43,956,949 of record NC_051070.1, read on the forward strand.
TTAAAAAGTAACAGCAAAAAGAACTATATGTTTAATTTTATAAAATTGAAAAAATATGTATGTGAATGAGAAATTAGTGTAGTTAATTGTGTACAAAATGGAACACTATGTAGCCATTAAAACAGATAATGGTGGGCATGGTGGGCAGTTTGGAGGCAGAGGCAGATGGATTTCTGAGAGTTTGAAGCCACCTTGGTCTACATAGTAAGTTCCAGGCCATCCAAGTCTACAAAATGAGAAAATGCTTCAAAAACAAAATAGATAATGAAAAATATTCTGACAAAGAAAGAGTTCCGTGGTATATTATTAAAGGAAATACATACTATGTGTAACATATGCGACATTTATACTTATTTATATGTTTATACATTTCTGCCATCTTTTTGTATATATTCACTTATGTGTGGGAGCATGGGGAAATACTTACTTTTATGTACTTTTCTATATTAATTTATTAACTTTTTTAAATTAACAGTGTTAATTATTATTATGTAACCACTAAGGTGATATATAAAACTCCATAATGATACTTACGATCTCCTCTACATTAATAGTTTAGAGCACTGTTGTAGGTCAAACACTGTACTAAACATTTTTATACATTATCTGGATAATAGCCAGGACAACAATAATAAACACCAAAAACCAAACCTGAATACAATCTGCAACACTGGATGGTAGAATTGTCTAAAAGTGATGTAAAATGGAGATGGGCCTAATGCCAGGACTTAGCAGGGTTGATGTGAGTTTGATGATGGCCTAGGCTACAAAGTAGACCCTGTCTCAAAACCAGGCAAGGCTCTTAGAGGTGAACGGTTCAGGTGGGCTTTATTGCTTACTTTTCTGTTGCTGTGATAAAGCACCATGCCGGAGAGTAACCTACAGAGGAAAAGGTTTATTTTGGCTTATGGTTCCAGAGGGTAAGTCCATATGGTGAGGAAAACATGATAATAGACAGCCAGAGAAGGAACCTGAGAGATCACTTCCTCAACCACAAACATGAAGGAGAGAGAGAGAGAGAGAGAGAGAGAGAGAGAGAGAGAGAGAGAGAGAGAGAGAGAGAGAGCCAGAAGTGGGACAGGGCTATAAACTCTCCAAGTCCACCCCTAGTGATGTACTTCCTCCATATCTTAAATGTTCCAAAATCTCTCCAAACAGCGCCACCCACTGGGGACCAAGTGTTCAAACACATGAGCCCATGGGGGACATTTCTAATTCAAGCCACTACATGGGCATCCTTCTTCCAAAGCCTGAGGGCCTGACAAAAGGTGTTGACTTTTTGTTGGCCCTTCATCAGGTTCCAGACTGGATTTTGGAAGGGAGAAAATGTAACCAGGTTGTATTTTAAGTGAAATCTTAAGGGAATAGCCTGTGGGTTAAAAAAAAAAATTACTGAGTTCGTTCTTTGATAATTCCATAAAGCGGACTATGCCTTCTGATTGTTGTAGCCTCCCCCAATGCCCTCCCATCTCCACTATCCCCCTGCTCTCTGCGACTCCTCTCCACATTTGTGACTCTTGGACATTTTGTTTTCCCTTTTGAGACTTTGTTTTGTCTTTGTTAAGGTGTCTATTGCTGTGATGAAACACCATGACCAAAAGGTAAGTTAGGAAACAAAGCGTTTATCCCATATCACTGCTCATCACCAAAGAAAGTCAGCACAGGAACTCAAGCAGGGCAGGATCCAGGAGGCAGGCGCTGCTGCAGAGGCCGTGGAGGGTGCTGCTTACTGACTTGCTCCTTGTCCTAGGGTTTCTGTTGCTGCGGAGAGACACCATGACCACAGCAACTCTTATTAAGGAATCATTTAATTGGGGTGGCTCATCTACAGTTCAGAGGTTCGGTCCATTGTCATCATGGCAGGACATGGCAACATGCAGGCAGACTTGGTGCTGGAGAAGCAGCTGAGAGTCCTACATCTTGCAGGCAACAGGAAATGGTCTGAGATACTGGGCGTCATCTTGAGCATATATAAGACCTCAAAGCCCTCCTCCACAATGACACACTTCCTACAACGAGACCATGCCTTCTCCAACAAGGCCGCACCTCCTAATAGTGCCACTCCACTTGAGGGCCATTTTCTTTCAAACTACCACACTTCTCATGGCTTGATCTGCCTGCTCTCTTATAGAACCCAGGACCACCATCCCAGGGGTGACACCACCCACCACGGTCTGGGCCCTCCCCTATTGATCACTAATTGAGAAAATGCCTTATAGTTGGATCTCATGGAGGCCTTTTCTCAAGTGAAGGTCTTTCCTCTCTGATGATTCTAGCCTGTGTCAAGTTGACACAAAAAACCAGCCTGGACAGTTTAACCACTGAGTTTAAACAGAATCATCTCTGTGACTGTTGGTTTGGAACTATTGGCTGGAGCCTGGCGGGCATCTCAGCATGATCTCAGTAGGTATACATGAAGACGATGAATGCCGCTTCTGGAATTGCTTGTTTTGAAAGGCAGATTCATAACCAGGTATGATAGTGTACCCCTGTAATCCTACTAGGCAGAGGCGGGAGGGTTATTGTAAGTTTCAGGCTGGCCTGGGTGTCTGTGATAGTTTGAGAGAAAATGGCCCCCAAAGGGAGTGGCACTCTTAGGAGGTGTGGCCTTGTTGGAGTAGATGTGGTCTTGTTGGAGGAAGTATGTCACTGTGGAAGCAGGCTTTGAGTCTCATGTATGCTCAAGCCAGGCCCAATGAGACAATCTCCTTCCTGTAGCCTGCATATCAACATGTAGCAGCTACCTCTCCAGTACCATATCTGCCTGCATGCTGCCATGTCCTGCCATGATGAAAATGGACTAAACCTCTGAACTGTAAGCCACCCCAATTAAATATTTTCTTTGTAAGAGTTGCTGTGGTCATGGTGTCTCTTCACAGAAATAGAAACCCTGACTAAGACAGTGTTTTTATTTACACACTGTCATAGTTAGGGTTTCTATTGCTGTGATGAAATACCATGACCAAAGAAACTTAGAGAGGAAAAAGTTCATTTGGTTTACACGTCCACAGCACTGTTCATCACTGAAGGAAGTCAAGTCAGGAACAGGGCATGAACCTGGAGGCAGGAGCTGATGCAGAGACCATGGAGTGGTGCTGTTTACTGGCTTGCTCTTCATGGCTTGCTCAGCCTGCTTTCTTATAGAACCCAGGAATGGCACCACCCACAATGAGCTGGATTCTACCCCATCAATCACTAAGAAAATACCTCACAGCCAGACCTTATGGAGGCATTTTCTAATTGATGTTCCCTCCTCTCAGAAGACGTTAGCTTGTATCAAGCTGGTATAAAATTACCCAGCATACTGGGGTACATAATGTACCAAGACTCTGTCCCAAGAAATAAAAAAAAAAAAAAGGCATTCCAAAGCAAATACCAACAAAATAAACTTTAAGCTAAAATTAGTCAAAAAAGAAGATCATTTCATGTGATTAAGTCTACAGAGGAACATGGGTGCACCTAGCTTCATGACACAAACACTACTGTGTGTAAAGACCCAGATTAACCCCGGCAAAATAACAGCAGAAGGCTTCAGCACCTCACTTTCACCAATGGCAGGCCAGCCCAGCAAAAACTAAACAGAGAAACATCAAGTGGACCTGACAGACATCTACAGAACTTGCCATCCAAACACTGCAGAATATACGTGCTCTCGGCTGGGGATGTAATGTGCTGGAAATGTCACCTGCCTGCCCTGACTTCCCTAAAGGATGGACGGTAACCTGGAGGTGTAAGCCGAGCAAGCCCTTTCTCCTTTAAGCTGCTGTTTGAGTGTTTTCTCGGAGCGAGGGAAGGGAACGAGGACAGGGCTCCTAGTCCGTTTTGTGCGGCTAGAATAGAATACTAGAAACTGGATAATTTATAAAGAATAGAATGTGTTTCTTACTGCTGAAGGCTGAGAAGTCCAAGACCAAGGGGCGGCCAGTTTCTGTGAGGGCCTTGCATTCCATCACCTCACATTAGGAGGCAGAATAGGATGAGAGAAGGCCGGGGAGGGGGGAGTAGAGTTGGTTTTACTTATAATTTACTTAGTTTGCGTTTGAAGCAATCTGGCTGTGTTGTTCACTGGTCTTGAATTCTCAGCTCCAGGTTGGTCCTTCCTGCTGGAAGTACGCCCAATCAATCTTGCTTTTGCAAGATACCCACTCCCACAATGCATCAGTGTATTAATTAAGCAGAGTTCTCACACCCCCCTCCCTTTCTCAGGTTGGATCCACAGCCTTGTGCATGTCAGGCAAGTGCTCTGATACTAATTTCTATCTCTGGGCCTCTCAGAATTGTTTTTTTTTTTTTTTTAGTGGTTTTTTGTTTGTTTGTTTGTTTTGTTTTTTGAGACAGGGTTTCTCTGTGTAGTTTTGGAGTCTGTCCTGTATCTCTCTCTGTAGACTAGGCTGGCCTCGAACTCACAGAGATCTGCCTGACTCTGCCTCACAAGTGCTGGGACTAAAGGCATGCGCCACCACCGCTTGGCTCAGAGTTTTTTTTTAACTGGGTGTCTTAGTTACGTTTCTATTGCTGTAAATGGACACCACAATCAAGGCAACATATAAACTTATAAAAAAAAAAAAGGTATTTAATTGGGGACTTGCTTACAGTGTCAGAGGGTTAGTCCATGACCATTATGATGGGGAGCATGGCAGGCAGGCATTGTGCTGGAGCTCACATCTGATCCACAAGCGTAAGGCAGAGAGAAAGCTAATAGTTTGAAACCTCAAAGCCCACCCCCAGTGACACACCTCCTCCAATACGGCCACACCTTCTAATCCTTCCCAAAGAGTTCTACCAACTGGGGATGGGGAGGAGGAGAGCACTCAAACATATGAGCCTATGGGACCGACCTCATTCAAACATCACACTAAGTAATTCCGTTCCTAGAGAGATGAGATTCCGTCTCCACACAGTTGTTCACAGCAGCACTATTTGTAGCAACTAAAGAGAAAAAAAAAAAAGAAAAAGAAAGAAAAGAAAACAGAATTTCCAGCAGTGGATGAGTAGGTCATTAAGTCAGGGCATGTCTCTGTAATGGGATGTTATCTGCAGTGAACAGGACGAAGTGCTGGTACAGGCTCCATAATGGACGAACCTTGAAGACTCAAAGGAAAGAAGCCAATACCAAACTGTCTGATTCTGGACTAGGAAATGTCTGAGGGGGGGCGGGCAAATCCATGGAGACAGGGTGGATTGACAGCTCCTATGAGCTGGGTCTGTGTGCATGGGGAAGGAAGGGATGGGGAGGGAATGTCGCTGGGGCAGACTTGAAAGCTTTCCTAAAGATGGAGTAACAAGAGGACTCAGCAGGTTAAAGGCACTTGTCATCCAGTGTGGTGGCCTGAGCTGGATCCTTGGAACCTGCATAGTGGAAATGGAGAACTGACTCCTGAATATTGTTCTCTGAGGGCCACATGCATGCTTTGGCACACACACACACACACACACACACACACACACACACACACACACACACAGAGAGAGAGACAGAGACAGAGAGACAGAGACAGAGACAGAGAATAAATGTTGAGATAAAGGGAAATGTAAAGTTAGATAAAGGGAGTGGAATTGTTATGAGTTATATCTAATACAGTGGTTAAGAGGGTCCAAGCAGTAAGGAGATGCATGTGCTCGTGAAGACAGTACAGAAATACCTCACATGCCTAAAGGGACCTGGAGCCTGGCCCCTCAGGGAGCCCCCAGCACCTTGGCGACAAACTGTCTGCACCCATGTCCATTACATTCTCCGCTGTGTTACTCATGGCCACAAATACTCCGGTCCAGTTTTGGCCTAGGCAGTAGCTGTGTTACTCAGCTGGTTTAAAATTATAAGCGCAGAATATAGCCTGTGAAGTAAGAGGCAGAGGTGCGGATGGTGCAAACGAAATCCAAAATGCACGTCGGACCACTGCCTGGAAGGAAAGATGAACTGATGTCCCGGGGGAGTGTGTGCAGTTCTTTTCTCTCAGAGCCGATCCTGCCACATGGAGACACAGTGCAGGCCGGCCACACACCCTCCATGACCAGTCAGCTCAGAGTCCTTTGAAGGGTTGAGACCAGCATCTTTCTGGATGGTCACAGTTCGTGCTCTCAAAAACATACCATTTCCAAGGAATGAATTCAGTGTAAGAGTTAGTGTATTGGGGTTCTACATAAAAGAAATATGTGTAAGGCCAGGGATGAGTGCACACACACACACACACACACACACACACACACACACACACACACACTCACATGCCAGCGCACTGAGAATACAGCTTAGGGGTAGAGCCCTGGCCTCCCATGTGATCCCTCCATTCCAACCCTAGAACTGAAATAAATGAACAACATAAACAAAACAAAAAACCAAAAACCACACAAACACAAAAAATTTTAAACAATAAGAATCTAGGTCAAGTAATCCAGCCTTTCAGGGGTGTCTAAAGTGGGGACTCTCTCCTTTGAAAATTATTGACTGTGCACTCCTCAGCTCCCTAAAATAATTTTAGGGCGCCTTTTACAATGTTTCATTGTAATCCTGCAGAATCCATTGCACGGAAGAGTTCCTGGGCCTGGTGGTGTCCGGAGTAGAATCTACCTGTAGGCAGAGACGGTCCCCTGTCTCCCTCCAGCCTTAAGGGTTAATCCAGCATCAGATCAGGGCCTTTCCACCTTAGACAACGTGCTTTTTCTTTTCAGAATCCCCCCACCTCGCACAGCCGTCCCTACCAGTGAGCCAAACTGTCAGAAGGCTCAGGGCAGACACAGAACGCAGAACTATTTGTTTTCTTTGCGATGCTGGCCAGGGCCTAACCATGCTTTTAAACTCCCTAACCACAGCTTTGGGCTTCCTTAACTTTTTCTAATGACCCCCTCCTGGTGTGTGGCTGTCTGCCTCCAGGTGGCTGACCTGGCTGCTTCATCTCAAGCAGCTTGGATTTTTTTTTCTCTCTCTCCCCTCCACTCTCCTCCCTTCCAGGCAGCCAGGAGACTCACAGCTTGCCTGCCCTGAGGTTTTCCTTTTAGAGTCTAAGAATTGTCCTCAGGCTTCTGAATGTGCTAGAACTTGTTAGTGTCCCTTCTTCTATTGATGACTAAGAAACCCGAGATGAGAGCTTGATTTCCCAGGTATCATATGATGGCTGTGTGGGGACACCCTACCCCCCTCCCCCCAGACTCTGGCCACACTTCTTCCTACTTTTAAATTCTTTAATTGGCAAAACACCCACGTACAGAAAATAAAAATAAATCTCAAAAAATTAACTTAAAAAAAAAAAAAAAACCAAGTTCGAGGCCAAGCTGGGCTATATAATGAAACCCTGTCAATCAAGAGCGAATGAGAGAGAGAGACAGAGAGATAGAGACAGAGACACAGAGACAGACAGAGAGAGACAGAGAGCATCCTTATTCCCTTATGTAGCAGAATCTAAATTCATGTACTAAACCGACCTATCACACATTTAAAAACAAAGCAAGTGTTTTGTTGACTACAGGACATAATTTTTCCTTTACACATATACTTCCATACCTAATTCTCCACTTTGTTATTGATCAAGGAGATTCCATAATTCTCCAGAACTCATATCCCTAGGTAAATTAAAATTAGACCACCAGGCTCTAAGCAAGTTAAAGTAAGTTACATGTATTAAATGTTTTCATAAATGGTCAACATAAAAGGAAACTTGTGTTAGGCTTTTGAACTCTTAGCCCATGAATCTGATGATAAATGCTACATATTAGTGGAAATCATTTATTTCTCTTTACTCCATTTGTGTGTGTGTGTGTGTGTGTGTGTGTGTGTGTGTGTGTGTGTACAGATATCTATATGAAACTAATATATAGCTATTAACTTTGTTTAATTATACAAAAAGGCACATGAGTGGCAGGTTCTGTTCATTTCTTAGAGTTAGTAACCACTTCACTACTCAAAACGCTGTTATCCTCCTTAAGCACTAATAAAATCCTGTGACGTCTGTACTATACCGTAAAGACACAGGCAGAAGAATTGGTGCCATCAGCTCTTTGAAGTTCTCAATTGTTCTTTGTTTCTTTGTTTTGCTAAACATCTTGTTGATCTTTCATGGAACATGCTAGAAGCTCCTTCACATTTGAGGTAAGCAGTGAAGGGGAAACAATATGAGTTGCCCTGGCTGACAGTTCAGGGTCATGTCCCCCTTTCCCTGTGTCCCACTCTGGCTCCTGTCCCCTGAACAGGATGTAATGTGGAGGAGACTAGGCTGGGTCCCCATCCAAACAGCCCTGTGATGGCAGAAGAGCATCGGAGGATAAATAGCCCTGTTCCTGGCCTCCCACACCCAGGGGTGTGGGCTACACCAGCTCCCAGAATTTCCTATTTTATGCCGTCAGTTACTGTTTACATATTACTAAAAATCATCCACATTGCAGTGAGTGGTCAGACATTATTTAACAGCGTGACTATATCATCATTGATTACCCTAGTCTCCTGCAGAACAGAGTTTCGTGTTTCCCATTTCACAGAGTGGATCTTTTCTTTTGTGGAGCTTTTCCGGCACACCCTTGGGGTCTTAGTCCATTTGTGCTTTGGTTGAACTCTCCTTTAAGCCCAAAACTCAGGAGGTAGAGACAGGTGGAGCTCTGTGAGTTCAAGACCAGCTTGATTTACATACTGGGATCCTTTCCCCAAACAAACAAACAACAAAATAAGTACATGTTAGGGAAAAACAAGATACTTTAATGACATAATTTCTAAGCCTTGCCTCTCTGGTCCTCTCCCTTCTTCCTGTCTCCCTCTCTCTTCCTCTCCTCCCTCCTTTCTCCTATCTCCTTTTTTAGACTTTAAGATGAAGGGAGCATCTAGAGAAACAAACTACAAACTAGACATCCACCCAACTCAGAACAAGGACTAGCTCTAAAGGGAAGTACAGTCTCCGTCGGTTATTTGTTCTTGGTTTTGTGGCTCCTGGGGTCTAACCAGGGTTTCACAAGTGCTAGACAAAGTGCTCCGCCCTGGAGCTGGCCCCCAGCTTATCAGCGAATTCAAATGTTTACCCTACCACCGTGCACACCACTGGCACAACACTAACTAGTGAGGGCACTAGTTAACAAGCTGATTAACCCACTGTACTGGATTTCTTTCTTTCTTTCTTTCTTTCTTTCTTTCTTTCTTTCTTTCTTTCTTTCTTTCTTTCTTTCTTTCTTTCTTCTTTCTTTCTTTCTTCTCTCTCTCTCTCTCTCTCTCTCTCTCTCTCTCTCTCTCTCTCTCTCTCCTTCTCTGTCTTTCTCTTTTTCTTTCTTTCTTTTTTTTGTATGCCCAGCTCTGCTTTCTTTCCGGTTGAGAACAGATGGGCACAGGCACACTTTTAAGACATTAATAAACATTATAGAAGAGAATTCTCTGCCTCTGGGTTTTGTGTCCCATTGGCTATGAGAATAAAGCAGCCACTTGCGGGAAGAGATGGGGTTAATCTGAAAGTAATAGCATAGCTATGCTGAGTCCAGAGGCTTGTGGCAGACAACAGAGTCTTAGTGGGCATCCACAAGACAAAGTGTGGAAGGAGAAAGGAGAGTTGATAGGCCACCGCAGGGCTGACCTGGCAGCAGCGCCATGTGACTTTAGATTGTTTTAATGTATACATTCTATTTATTGATTTTTGATTTTCTTTTGTTTTTGTTATTGTTTTGAGACAAGGTAGCCCAGGCTGACCCATGACTCCTAGCATGCTCCAACCTCAGTCCCCTCCCCAGTGCAGAGGTTACATGCTTTGTACCATCAAATCCCACCATAGTGGAGGCTTTCTTTTTATCCAGTGCGTGGGATCGAACCCAGGGCCTTGCACACTCAGGGCAAGCACTTTTGGGCTGAGCCACATCCCATCCCGGGAGGTACTTTGATAAAATAGGAACCACGTGGCAAAGTAGCACCGTACTTCGAGAAACACTGCTTAACGGCATGGAAACAGAGCCTATGACTGTGCATTATAAACGGCACTCAGGGTGACCAAGGGATACCTGAAGATAACAAAGACCTGGACCCCCACAAGAGAGGAGGGGTGGCAGGACACAGAGGGCTGGGAAGTCCAGCAGGGACGGCAGGTGTGTGGCAGAGACAGTGAGCACTGCCCTGGAAAACAAAAGGCAAAAGAGTGAGGAAAAGGTAAGCACATTACAGAGAGCAAGGCATGACAGCTGTCAGAAGCAGATTGGGAAAAACATCCAGCCCAAAGCAGGAAACCTGCACTATTACAACCTACCCCGGAAGCACTGGTGCCCTAAAGAGCATGTCTGGAGAGTCCGTGTTCATCTAAGCACCTGCTGTGATCTAAGCACCTAGTATGTGCTAGGCACTGTAGACATTATAGTTGATGTATTTTTTTTTTTCCTATAAAACATTTGGAAAGGTCAGGAGGCCAAGGTCACATGTCTTTGTCACATGGAACTGGGCTTCTAAGCTGGGTTGGGGCTGAACTGGATTCCAGACACTGTGGGAAAAGTCCAGTGAAGTATGGTATACTGTGCATGCCTTGTCAATGTTGAGAGAGGAGAGAGAGAGAGAGAGAGAGAGAGAGAGAGAGAGAGAGAGAGAGAGAAGAAAGAGAGAGAGAGAGAGAGAGAGAGAGAGAGAGAGAGAAAGAAAGAAAGAAAGAAAGAAAGAAAGAAAGAAAGAGAGACAGAGAGACAGAGAGAAACTTAGAGGGGGCAATGTTGTGGGCCATCTAGAAAGGCCAAATTGTAAAATTGAATATAATTCAGTGTAAATGACAGAATCCAAGGCGGGCTGTGCCATCATCACGTAGCAGCTCTGTCCCTGTGCCCTCACGTGGGAAGACAGAAGGTGACTACTGTTTAACACCTGCCGACTCACAAGCCACCTATACTAAGCTTTTGCACAAAGAGGAGCCCTTCCCTCTGTCACGACTTAATTAACAATACAATATTTTCTTCTTATAAGAAGTTATTTTGAGCAGTTAGCAGTCCCTTAACCATTAAAATTTAAAATCACTGAGCTGGAGTGTGACTCACTGGTAAAGCATGAAACGCTTGGTTGGTTCCCAGAACTGCTCACAATTTATACCCTCCTCACATAGTTATATATGACTTTCTTAACTAATACATTTGTATTTTTGAATTCTATTAAAATATTTTTCATTTGTTTGTGTGTGTGTGTGTGTGTGTGTGTGTGTGTGTATGCATACACACACATGTATATGCTGTGGTATACGTGTGGAGGTCAGAGGATAACTTTTGGGAGTTGATCATCTAGGTTCTGGGGATCACACTCAGGCAGTCAGGTTTGGCAGAAAGTACCCTTACCCACTGAACCATCTTACTGGCCCCAAACTTTGAATTTATGATAGATTAAAATCCTTATCAATGCTGGACATCAGTGATGGTGCATGTCTTTAATCCCAGAACTCAGGAGGATCAATGTGATTTTGAGGCCAGCCTGGTCTATAAAGTGAGTTCCAAGACAACCAGAACTGTTACACAGAGAAACCTTATCTCAAAAAACAAAAACAAGCAGGGGCCACGCTTAACAAGCAGAGCAGGGAATCTCTGTGAGTTCGAGCACTGCTATCAAAAGTGCAAAGTTGCAGAGACCTGTCTCGAACCACACATCCTTATAATCATGATGGCACACCTATCATAGCGCTCAGGAGGCAGGTAGGTGGATCTCTGTGTCTTTGAGGCCAGCCTGGTCTACATAGTGAGTTCCAGTTGAGCCAGAGCTATACAGTGAGACCCTGTCTGAAAAAAACAAATAACAATAACAAAACAAACAAAAATCTTTATCAACTTTTTGTTTTGTTTTTTGAGACAGGGTTTCTCTGTGTAACAGCCCTGGCTGTCCTGGAACTCACTCTGTAGACCAAGCTGGCCTCTTAGAGAGATTTGCCTGTCTCTGCCTCCCAAGTGCTAAGATTAAAGGCATGAGCCACCAACAGCCATCAGTCTTTATCAACTTTAAGAAGTGCTTATTGATATTTTCTAAGCATTGACTGAGTCACTCACTAGCTCAACAGACAGATGAAAGGAAAGGCACTTAAAGAGCCCCTTGATGATGCTCTTACATCTAGTTCTTTGGCTCATACTATTTTTGAGAACCATCGACACTGTGGCATGTTATGAAGTTGCTTGGGGGACTCCGGGGGTATCCCGAGGGCATGCATGGAAACACGCTAACATGCTGCAGTGGATGCCGCTGCAGTGGAGGGTGGACATTCACAACCCAGACACTGCATCCATGCAGAAATAAGTTTGTTATAATAGAGAGATGAAGAGAAAGAGAAGAGGAGAAGAGAGAAAGAGAGAGGGGGAGGGGGAGAGAGGAAGAAGGACAGAGAGAGGTCAAGGGGTGCACACTCCTGGGGAGGAAAAGAGGAAGAGAGAGGGAAGAAAGGGAGGAGTTTTTTCTTAGAATGAAACTTAAGTCAGATGCAGGGCAAGGGGTAGGTCAGAATATTGACAGCATATATCAATGATTCATTCTCTCTGTTGTTGAAATTTGCTTATTTGTCCCTGCTTATAGGCTTTGGGCTGCTGTCCAGTCTGGAGCTGTTATGAATCAAACCATTATTAGCTAGGCTTTGCTAGATACTCTAGTATTCTGTTCTTCTTCGGGTCCTTATGTATTAGCCGACGTGTGGGGTGAGGTAACAGTCTTTGTCCTGATTGTGTTTCTGCTTCTTCACCCTACACTGCGGTGGTGACCTTACAGATTCAAAAAGTGAAAAAACAAACCAAATTAACCAGGTCAGACCTTCTGTGGTTTCAGGCGTCTCTGTTGCAGACTGACTCGTTCCAGGTTTGGGAGTTCAACTCAAATGGTGTCTTTAGGCAGGGAAACACAACCCCTGGCCACAGCTGGGTGCCGGGGATACTCAAGTCCTGCTGTTTATCCACAGAATGCTCAGTCTTACTTTCTCATCGTTTTTAGCTTGCCGAAGCTCGTCTTCCTCGCAAATAGTGTCCATGTAGGCTTCGTCTGGTGGGCGTTGTCCAACGCATCGTCCCACTATGGCATGTTAATCTGGCTCATTGGTTTTTCCTTTATGGTACCGGGGATCAAACGCATTAGGCAAGCACTTTACTGTTGAGCTACATTTCCGCATTTTGGCTAGCTTTTTAACTGAAAACATACTGTCTTATGAATATTTATTACAGTGAATCGCTTAACTTTTTAGTTTTTGTGTTTCGCATCTTAAGGAATAGAGAATGCAGTAATTCTCTCCTTCGGGCTGCTTGCCTGGTTCGTGGTTTTGGAGTCGTGCCTTTTGGTTGGTGACAATGCACTAATGGCGTTGATTGACGTCTGGCCCTTACTCTGTTCACAGCTGGTGCTGTTTAGTCTTATCTGCTTGGGGGACAGTTCCTGAATTTTTGGAGCTGTTTCACTAACTTGTGGGTTTTTCATGTGAGTTCACTTATTGATTATATGGATTGTAAATGAACTGTAATGGTGTTTTACAATGCCTTTCTGTACACTTTGTACACAGCTTTCTCTTCTGAGTATCAGGATTAAGCCCCTGATGCCCGCAGACTCATCCAGTTTCTACCTATGGGTTGTGCTCACTGGGACAGCAGCTACTTCACTTGGAATATGCTAGAAATGGAGGGTTTTTTTTTTATTGGGTTTTTTTTTTGGGGGGGGGAGTGTTGAAACAGAGTTTCTCTGTATAGCCCTGGCTGTTCTGGAACTTTCTCTGTAGACCAGACTGGCCTTAAACTCAGAGATCCACCTGCCTCTGCCTCCAGAGTGCTGGGATTAAAGGTGTGCACCCCCACAGCCTGGCCCACCTGTTTTGTTTTGTTTGTTGTTGTTGTTTGTTTGTTTGTTTTTTGTTTAACATTTTATGCTCTGGCCACCCAGACTTTCATGTCACTGTGTCTTTTCCAGGCCAAATTACCCCACCAGCTCTTGGTGTTTAAGAAGCTGTGAAGTTAGATTACATTTCCTTCTCCAAAGGAGTTCTTTTGGAGAGTATTTCAGGTGGAGAGACACGGGGAGCTCTGTAGTGAGCTCCCCTTTCCCTTGCAGAGTGTGACAGAAATGGGGAGGGCGGGGAATGGGGGGAAGTATTTGCTCCCATACTCTGGGAATTCCTGCAACCAGTCTGTTTCGTATTACTGAGAATGTATCTCTGTCTTGCTCATTTTTCATTGTAATTATATGGTCATCTTGAAATTTTCTCTGTCGGAGGATTCTGAAACAGGCTGTTCCTCAGGAGGGAATTTCGCATTCTTTTCATGCAATGCAAGAAATGCCTCCTGCCCTTATCCCTGCAATGGGAGGCTCATGCTTTACCACTGACCTACATTCCAGACCCCCACAGTTTGGTTGCCGATGATGCTGTTGTTTTAGAGACACCGTCTGACTGGCCTGAAGTTCTCCTCCTGACTTTCTTCACTCCTGACCACCAGGATCGCAGGTTTACCTCACTGTACCTGGCTGCATTGTCTTCTCCCTGCTTCTCTCCACACGAAGTGGCGGCAGCCTGGGTCCTGTGTGTGCGTTGAATCGTTTCTGTTCACGTGCGTGCCTGTGTCAGGAATGTCTGTGGCAATTGCTTATTCATTCAGGGATGCAGCTAAAGTGACTACAGCTGTGATGAAACACCATGGGGAGGAAAGGGTGTATTGGGCTTTCACCTCCACAGCCATGGTCCGTCACTGAAGGAAGTCGGCACAGGAACTCACACAGGGCAGGCGCTGATGCAGAGCCCATGAAGGGGCGCTGCTTACTTCCTGGCTTGTTCCCCGTGGCCTGCTCAGCCCGCTTCCTTATGGCACCCAATTCTACCTGCCCAGCGATGGCCCCACCCCCAATGACTGGGCCCTCCTCCATCAATCCCTAATTAAGAAAATGCCCTACAGCTGGATCTTATGAGGCATTTTCTCAGTTGGGGTTCCCTTCTTTTAGATATGTCTTTCAAGTTGACATAAACCTAGCCAGGACATTCAACAAATGAACATTTAGTATTTTATATGGGCCAGACAAGGTACAAAAATACTACATGCACATACGTATGCACGCACGCACGCACGCATACGCACGCACGCACTTGCAAAGCTGGATTGGATCGCAAATAACATGCTACTTCATTTCTGCCACTTGATTTCTTTTTCCCTCTGTGGTATGAGGAGGCTAACCTAGGAAGAGTACCCCTATGAGGCTTCAGGGGTCTGCCTTCTTTTCAGGAGTTTTATCTGTGACTGAACCACTAAGAAATCCCTCACCTGTAGTCAGGTGAGGTAGGTGGAACTCTGGATGGGCTGGAATTGTAGATACGGTGAGGTGGGAACAGCTGGAGAGAGCAAAGAAGTTGGACAGATCCTGTGGGGGGGCTAGACTCCTGGGGACAGCTCTTTTCTTTGTGTTTCCCAGAGGGTGGCAGCAGAAAGTTGGAGAGCCTGCCTCCCGGGCATCTCCAGCTTGAAGGCTGCCTGAGAAGTCCTGTGTGTTTCTTTGGTGGCACACAGCAATAACATGGCATGTAGAAGGCTGGGATGGGAGGGTGAGTTTGAGGGCAGCCTCACATAGAAAGACACCACTAAAAAAATAAATAGTAGGGCCTGGAGGGGTGGCTCAGAGGTTAAGAGCACCGACTGCTCTTCCAGAGATCCTGAGTTCAATTCCCAGCAACCACATGGTGGCTCACAAACATCTGTAATGAGATCTGGTGCCCTCTTCTGGCCTGCAGGCATACATGCAGACAGAACACTATATACATAATAAATAAATAAATCTTTTAAAAAAATAAAAAAATATATAGCCACAAACCTGCCGTATGATCCAGTCTCTCCACCCTTTGATTTACTCATGAGCAGATGCAGCTGCCCTCACTTGCATACTGGATTTATTTATAATAGATTGGAGGAGGAGCAACCCAACTATTCATCCACAAATGAATAAGTAAATCATTGTAGGTCCATATAGTGGAATAATACCCAGCACTGAAAAGGAGTGAATTACACAGCACCATGGATAAGTCTTAACCTATGCTTGATTCCACTTATATAACTAATTGAAAGTGATGAAGTGAAATGGGGGTTTGCAGGGGTGCTGATTTGGGGTATGAAGGAGTTTAAGAAGCAATCATAACAGGGCAGGAAATAAAATCTCTATGTGGAGTGCTAGAGAGGTCCTCAGGAATCCACAAAGATGACTCCACTGTAGACTACTGTCAATGGTCGAGAGGGTGCCTGAGCTGACCCACTCTGGTGATCGGATGCCGAACACCCTAACTGTCATGATTGAACCCTCATCCAGTGACTGATGGAAGCAGATGCAGAGATCCATGGCCAGGCCCAGGCAGAGGTCCAGGAGTCCAATCGACGAGAGAGAGAGAGAGCAGGGATCATATGAGCAAGAGATATTGAGACCATGATTGGAAAAAGTACAGAGACAACTAAACTAGCCAAACTAGTGGAAACACATGAACTGTGTGATTCAATAGCTGAGGAGCCCCCATGGTACTGGACGAGGCCCTCTGGATAAGTGAGACAGTTGATTAGCTTGAACTGTTTAGGAGGCCCCCAGGCAGTGGAACCAGGACCTGTCCTTAGTGCATGAGCCGGCTTTTTGGAACCTAGGGCCTATGGTGAGACACTTTGCTCAGCCTTGGTGCAGGGAGGAGGAGATTGAACCTGCCTCAACTGAATGCACCAAGCTCTGCTGACTCCCCAGGAGAGACCTTGCCTTAGAGGAGGTGGGAATGGGGGGGGCGTTGGGGGAAGGCTGGGAGGAGGGAGGACAGGGGAATCTGTGGTTGATATGTAAAACCTCTTAATAAAAAAGAAAAGAAAAGAAAAGAAAACCTCTGTGTTTGCATCTGTGTTCAATATCTTGTGAGTGAATGCTAACCTTTGTCAAATTTTGACCCTGTAAATTGGTGTGGCTAATTGTGTGTAAATTTTATTGAGAGACACCTGTGAAAAAAAAAAAATCACAGTGATGTCTTTCTCTGTCCTTAAAAGTTCTCTTGTGGTGGGCAGAGTGGTGAATACCTGTGACCCCAGCACTTGGAGGGTAGCAGCTAGAGAAATGTGAGTTCAAGACAAGCCTGGACTGAGAGCAATACCTGGGCTTAAAAACCAACTGATAGGGCTGGGGGAGCTCAGTGGTAGGCGCCAAGCATGCACAAGTATTACAGCCTGTGGAGACCAAGCTCCAAGGCTGCTGAACTGGGCTCAAAGAGAAAGCCACAGCAAAGTGAAACTTAGGACTTTCATCTGAGGGCCTTGTTGTTGTTTTGGTTTTTTGAGATTCCTGGAACTCACTCTGTAGCTCAGGCTGGCCTCGAACCCACAGAGATCCGCCTGCCTCTGCCTCCCGAGTGCTGGGATTAAAGGCACTTTTTTTTTTTTTTTTAAGGGAAGTGAATGAGTTCATACACATTCTGATGGTTACTTTCTTTATTCTCTTATGCTGGCTTCTCTTTATCCCTTTGTCCTCACAGCTATACCCAACAGAATCTTACAGGAAATATAGAAGTTACATTTGAAGGTCACATTTCATTTGAGAAGAAAGAGAGTCATCCTGACAATTCACTTGTAATAAGTCTCAACTTGCTCATTGGTGGGGCTGTAATTTGCAGTTGCAGCTGCAAAGAAAGAACCAGTCATTTCTTATCTAACTAAAGAGATAATCTTATAAAGGCGTTTAAGGGAGTTTTATAAAACTAAACTACTGAGGAATCTAAGAAAAATAAGGAAACCATGCACTGTATCTTAAACAAGCGTTTTGTGATTAACCATCATAGAAATGTCGGGCTCACTCGACTTTAATTGTTTACAGGTAGAGCTGTGTCATCAGGGAGAGTGCAGGCTGCAGCAGCAGGTGCAGGCTGAGGGGCCCCCTGGTGCTCAAGGGTGTGGGGTGGGGTGGGAGTGGGGGGTGGGGGTTTGCTGAGGGGAAGGGGTAGGAGAGATTGGGGAGTGCAGCTCACTTGGCACTCTTCAAGGGACAGTGACACTAAAAGCATTTTAAATCTTATTATTTTTTATAATTATATTTATATTATTAAAGTATTTTTCTGTCCTGCCTGTAACTTTAGACCCTAAGAAAGGAAACTTGCAACTCTTTCTTGGGGCTATGAAGTCGTATTATACTCTGTAGCCCTGGCCAATTGGAAAAATTTTCCCTGAATGTCTCTGAATGAAAGCTGTTTGTCCAGACCTCTGTAATTTATTCTCTGTCATTTGTGTAATTACAGGATCCAACATAAAGAACAGTTAATTGGCCGAACTTTGAGTTTTCAGGTTAGATGCCCGCATTTAAAACTGAGGTTAGGAATTTGTGCAGAGAGTTCATTGCTCTCCTAGATAATCAACCAGACCTAGGAGAGAAGCTGCCACCTCAATGAAGTTGCTTTGCACCTTTAACCTTGGTTCAGCAATCAGGCTTTATGTCCTTGTGAACTGGACTGCATTTACCAGAAACAGTTTATCTTAAAAACCGTAAGCAAGGCACCTGGTCTTATCTAAAGTTTCTTTAAGCTTTAAATAAGTTAATGTTATTCAGTTGTCTTGATAGCTGGGGAGATTCAACTATTTTTTTTTTTTTAATGGCAACCTGAGCTATGTTATAAAACAGGTCTTAAGCATCTCACAGCCCTCCTGGAACAACAGGCCTAGTATTAAGGAGAGATTGTCTTCCTGACAATCCACAGATACAAATGTGCCCAGTAGAAGGAATATACTCATAAGATAAACACACTACAATACCGGCAGTGGGGAATTTCCCATAGCACTAGGGAAAATTTGCAGTCGCACATGAGAAATTACAGACAGAAGCAAACGATATTCCAGAGTCTGTAGCCCCATGGCCATACCTAACAACGTTTCCTGTTGGAGAATTATCTTTCTGATGGGCTGACACCTTGGATATTAATTGCCATCTGCTGTTCTATGCCATGGCTCTTGCCACACAAGGCCCTGGGTTTGGTACCCAGCACTCCAAAAAAGATACCTCCCCCATAAACCCGGCAAACACAGAAAAGGGTCCCTTGCCTTTTCTGCCATGCTCAAGGAGTGCCTTACCCTCTGGAATACTTTCCTTAACTTCATTCCCTGTTTGTCATGAATCACTGGTGAGCCCTGCCAGAGAGCAGGTGCAATGCTGGAGTTAGGGAGGCAATGAGGGAGGTCACCCAGGGTCATGGGAAGGATGCACTGGGGGGTGAACTGATATGGAGCTGAGCACTGACTCTATTAACTGGGTCACATGGGGAAGATGCCATCAGGACTGATTTTGCACTTGTAAAGAAAGGTCCTAGCCAGGTGGTGGTGGCGCACACCTTTAATCCCAGCACTCGGGAGGCAGAGCCAGGTGGAACTCTGTGAGTCTGAGGCCAGCCTGGTCTATAGAGCAAGCTCCAGGACAGGCTCCAAAACCACACAGAGAAACCCTGTCTGGAAGGAAAAGAAATGTCCTAATACTAACTTCATGAGTTTGTCACCAGGACCCAACAGTCTGTATGATACATGTCGGGGGCTAGGACTGTTTCTAAAGACTGTCAGGGACACCAGCTTGACATAAAAAGCCTCGGGCTTTTCTGGAATTTTATGAGGATAATTAGAGAAGTGTTGTTGTGGCTTGAAGACTATATTTGACAGTTCATGGTGAAGGGTGTACTTACTCTTGGAAGGGAAGCAGAGTGGTACTTGGGTGCTTAGATCCCCAAGGTGAGGGAAAGTAATGGCACAGTTGCTCCTGCTTTCAAAATACCATTGTGTATGTTTTACTCAGTCAAGTGTATACTAATTCTTCGTCCAGTGGGTTTCTTGTATACCCTAAGCATTAAACACCCAAATGGAAACACAACATTCCCTGGAGGTTCTCTTGGTCCCCTTTTCATTGTGATGTGCTACCCCTGCAGGTCTGACTCAGATCTCCACTGATTATTTTTGTCTGTATTTGAACTTAGATTCATGGAGATGCAGCCATATAGTACTGTTGGCTTTCTAGCTACTGCTGGAACAAGTGACCACCAATGTAGCTGGAGTTTTCTCCAGTCCTGCCTGGCCCGCGGTCAGGACAAATATCTCTCACCCACCAGTCCCACAGCCACTCAGACTCAACTGAGTAAACACACAGAGACTCATATTGCTTACAAACTGTATGGCTGTGGCAGGCTTCTTGTTATCTGTTCTTATATCTTAAATTAACCCATATCTATTAGTCTATAAGTTGCTACATGGCTCATGGCTTACCGGTATGTTACATCTTGCTTTTCATGGCAATGGCTGGCAGTGTCTCTCTGACTCAGTCTTCTACTTCCCAGAATTCTCCTCTCTCCTTGTCCTGCCTATACTTCCTGCCTTGCTACTGGCCAATCAGTGTTTTACTTATTAACCAATCAGAGCAACACATTTAACATACAGAACATCCCACAGGTTTATTATAGATACAGTCTCTTTCTAAAGAACAAAAGGGGACAGATAATGATAAGATAAAGGGGTAGATTGTTGAACCTACTTTTAAAGAGCAACACATTTAACATACAGAACATCCCACAGCACACCAAAATACATATCTTACAGCTTTTGTGTTAGAATTCCAACAAGGAGGTAGGTATGGTTATAGACTCCTGAAATCCTAGCACTCAGGAGGTGGAAGGAAGAAGCCTGTGAGTCCCAGCCAGCCTAAGTTTTGCACTAGGAAACAAAACAAAAGCATTGAAGAAATCCATCAAAGGTTTTGATGGGCTGAAGTCAATGTGTTGGCAAGGTTGTGTTCTTTTCTAGATCCTTAACAGGAAATCTGTCTCCTTGTTTTTCTAACTAGAGACACCCTGCCCAACCCCCAATATTTTTTGGCCTATGGCTCCTTCTCCAGTCCTCGAAAACTAGCAATGACACATCCCTCGTCTCTATTCTCTGCATCTATGTGATCCCTCGGGCATGGCCAGGAAAGGTTCTCTGCTACTAAAGGTTCACGTTATCAGACTGGGCCCTGTATGGCTTCAGTGTGCTGTTCCCCATAGACTTCATGTATTGGGATCTGTGTTCTTTGTGTGGTGATGTTCAGACCTGTGTGATCTCTAAGAAGTGAGATTTGGTGGGATGTAGTTAGGTCACTGGGGAACCCTGTCCTAGGAAGGGAGTAATGTAGTTCTCTGGTAACTCTAGTCCCCAAGATGAGCTCAACACACACACACACACACACACACACACACAGAGACACACACACACACACAGACACACACACACAGACACACACACACAGACACACACACACACACACACACACACACACCAGCCTGCATTTTACCTGCTTTTTGTCTCTCCATGTGATCTTTCCCCTTTTGAATATGTTCCCACCACAATGCTGTCTGCATGGTATGATATAGCCAAGGACCCTCATCAGAGGTGACAACTGTGAAGCTGGCCAATGTTGGACTTCAAGCTTCCCAAACTGTGAGTGGAACGCCTACCTCTTACTTGTAAGGTACCCAGAGCCAGGTTACAGGCACAGAAAATGAACCAAGTGCAAGCACTCCGCCACCCAGCTACATCTCAAACTAGTTTTCACCATCGTAGTTCTATATCAAGTCTTGACACCTTATCTTCTCTAATATGGTTTTCATAATAGGTCAATGCGGGGCTCATGTCACCAGCATGGGTTAAACAGTGTCCTCCTCTCAGATTTGCTCAAGTACCTATGGATGCGACCTACTTGGAAACAGGGTCTTTTGGAGACAAGATGGAGTTGGGGTAAAGTCATCCATCCTAAGTTAGGGCAAGCCTAATCCACATAAGGCAACAGTTGCTACCCTTGAAAGAAGAGAAAGACACCGAAGCAGACGTACAGGGGAGATCATATGACAACCAGAAGACCAGGGTGACACATCACCAAGCATGAGACACTGAGGATGGCCTGCACACACTCAGGAACCAAGCAGCCGCATGGAGCAGATCCTCCCTGAGGGCTCCCAGAGGAAGCCAGCCCAGGCAGCTTGTGATCCCATGTTTCCCATCTTCAGGGCTCTGGGAGAGAATACATTCCTGTTGTTCTGAGTCATCACCTGACGGACAGCTCAGCTATGGACAGATGGACAGATACTGAAACATGACCCCAGCTAGCCTAAGGAGGAAGGAAAGTCTGCTCTTAGATTTATAGAGGCAGCTCGGATGGTATTCATTTGATGCAGGAAGCATGAAGGGTAAAGTTCAACAGTATGGGTCAACACCCACCCCCCAATAGGAGCTTACACAAGACCACCATTTCTCTTTACTCATTATTTTTGGTGGTTTTGAGCATCGAGCCCAGAACCTCACAGACTTGTCCACTGAGCCACATCTCCAGTCCCTGACGTTTTATTTTATCTTTATCTCCTGTAGATGTTCATTACCCAGGGTTGGTTGATATAGCCGCTTTATGACACCCAAGACATTTTTAAAAAATGCTTCTGTTGCCATTCTGGGAAAGTGACCTCTACCTCATGGCTCAAAAGGAGCTTTATGGCTGCCTGTTATACAGAAGAGAAAGAGAAGTGAGGGAGACTTACCCAGGAGGCCACATGGGCTAGCTCTGTCTGCTGTCCAAAACTTAGTCACATCACCCATCTTAACTCAAGATACTGGTAACATGCTATTTCAGGAATGCATGAGTCCACTGATTTATTTACAGTAACAACTAGAAGCTTCTTCCATTGAGTGTCTGTGGAGGACTGTCAAGAGCAGAAGTCCTATGGATAATTGAATATAAGACATTTAAGAGGACGGAAATCAGTTCTGAAAGTAAAAAAAAAAAAAAAGTTAAAGAATTATAGTTAGACTTTCTAGGGAGGAGAGTGAGATGGCCGAGAGAAAGTTACGAGTGGAAGAAAGGATCCAGGGCAAATAGGTAGGGAGCTGGAGTTCAATCATACTAATAAAATCCTCCAGGTTTTGGAAGGATGACGCTCTTGGGCGATGCTCTGGACAAGTTCCAAGTGGTGAGCGGTGAGCAGTGTGTAGTGAGGAGGCTGCTGTGGTCTGTCTGCGGCAGATCTTGGGGTAAAGTCTGAACATGGCAGTCGAACTGCAGGTTTGATCCTATAAGCATGGGTGCCTTTCTGAGCTGACCAGAATAGAGTCCTCCCAGATGGAGTTAGGGACTGTCAGGGGGCTTGAGGTGGGGACAGTTTCTTTCCTCTCCATCCTTTTGTCGCGGAAGGATACAGCAAGCCCTCACCAGGCAGCTCTGGTCTTGGGCATCCTAGCTTGCAGAAGAGTGAGAAAGAAATTTCTGTGGTTTACAAATCACCCAGATATTTTGTTCTATGACAGCAAAGTAGATAAAGAACAGGTCCTGTGCAGGGCAGCGATGGCGCACGCCTTAAATCCCAGCACTCGGGAGGCAGAGCCAGGCGGATCTCTGTGAGTTCGAGGCCAGCCTGGCCTACAGCTACAGAGAGAGATCCAGGACAGAAACCAAAACTACACAGAGAAACTCTGTCTCGAAAAACAAAAAACAAAAAACAAACAATCAAACAAACAAAAAGATTAAAGAACAGGTCTTTACAGCATAAGAAGTCCTGGTTTTCCCATTGCAAATCAAAGGCGACATCAAGTCTTTTTCTTGAGGCCATTGTGTCCCGTGACAGCATGACTTTCTGGAACTTGGAAGTTAGGTAACTCTCTCAGTGTGAGGAGGTAAAGGATACCTGTGGAGGGACAAGTTCACACATGAACACTGAGGTCATTCGTGATCTCTGTCACCACGGTCAGGTGGCTGAGGGCCATAAAAGGCCCTAGGATAGGACACGGAGCCCAGCCCGAAGGCTCTGGGGATAAAGGTTTAAACCTTTACCTGGTTCTAGGGAAGAAAACAAGATCAACCCATGGGCAGAATCACATGCAAGGACTGGGATGTGTACAGGGACAGACTGGGAGCAACCCAGTGGCCCACCCGCTGGATGATGGACAGATAAACTGTGCTCCGGATAATATTCAAATAATGAATTCTAGTACGAGCCTTCCAAATATGAAGAAATCCATAACAAAAAAAAATCTTTTTGTAGTTGTATCTCATTTTTTTAAGTTCAAAAAGAGCTCTCCTGCTCTCCTGGCTGGTCACTGGCATTGCTTTGGCTACAGCTCCCAGACTGGCTGCTGCTGTTAGCTCGGGGCATGAGCAGTGGGTACCATGGGCAAATCAGACAGAATACTTTTGGGGAGAGAAGAAGGGGTGTGGAGTGTGTGGGGAGGGCTCGAGAAAGGAAGTGGCTTGTCTGTGGCTTCTGGGACCTGGGTTATCTGCTCCAGGGGTTGGTGGCCCCCCGAGCTGCTTAGCTCTCCTCCACCCCAGGGAGGCCGGGTGTGGCTAGCCTCCATGAGGCTTGAAAAGGAGACCCTCCTGCCTTCTATTAATCCGCGGAAGGGCAGGCAGCCTCCTTAGCTGCCCGTGTCTCGGTTTTCTCACTGCAAACCAGTGACAGTGATTATACCCTTCAGGTGACTGTGGGGGTGAGACCTGGTGCTGGGCCACATCCTGACACCTAGGAGGGCTGGAGTCACCAGGGGAAGACATCCTCATACAATACTGTCTAAAGATTCTGTGATGAAGGCTACTAACCGCTTAAAAGTGTCCAGTGTAACTGAGGGACTGAACGTTTTCATTTTATTCAATTTTTTTATATTTACTTATGAAAAAGATTTATCTGTTGTTTGTTTATTTGCAGTTCTGAGGATGATTGGCCCCTCAAACCCATGCTAGGCAAGTACTTTATCACTCAGTCAGAGTGCCAGCTGCCACCAGCTCCTTGCTTTACATTTAATTAACTTAGTGTGTGTGTGTGTGTGCACTTGTGTACACATGCGCGTGTAGCACGTGCAGGTATACACACAGGTGTTTTTTGTTCCAGCCTTTGCCTCTCAGGACTGGGATTACAAGTGGGTGGCTATCCAGGCATCATCATCATCATCTTCATCATCATTATGATTACTATTATTATTATTTGGTTTTTCAAGACAGGGTTTCTCTGTGTAATAGCTCTAGCTGTCCTGGAACTCACTTTGTAAACCAGACTGGCCTCAAACCGCACAGAAATCCACCTGCCTCTGCCTTCCAAGTGCTGAGATTAAAGGTGTGCATCACCATGGCTTTTCATTTTAATGTGGGTTTTGGAGCTTGAACTGAGGTCTTTATGTTCTCCCAGTAAGGAGTTTACAGACAGGATTATGCTGTGTAGTTCACACGTTGCCGTCCTCATACTCTCCATTCTCTTGCCTCAGACTCCCTTTCTACCATCATCTTTGGGTCTGGAACCTCAGGCACAGGCCACACAGGCCTCTTACTTTGCTTTTAAATAGCTATCTGTGGCAAAGAGCAATTGGTCACCCTATTTGCCAACACAAAGCCTGAGGCAGGAATTTTACCGGGCCCTGCTAGGCTGGACGGATGGCTCATTCATGGGGACCAAGTACGGAATGCATCCATCCATCCATCCATGCATGATGTGCTTTCCTCCTGTAGCTCAGGACCCCGAGATCACCTCAGCCCAGGGCCCTCAGCGGTCCACTCTGTCCACACACAATCTTGTAAATCCCTTGAGAAAATCGGGTGGGCACTCTCTGCCCTCGTACAACCTACCGATGCCCTCGGTTCCTTTATTTTTGTAGCAAGCAAGGAGGCTCTGCATTTGCAGTTCCGTTTCATAGATAAGGAAACTGAGGGTCCAGGAGGCTCGGCGGGAAGCAGGATAAACTCTTGGGGGAACTCTGAGGCCAGCAAAGACACTTTCGTGGGTCGGGTTGTCAGGGTGGCGGGGGAAAGCGGCGGGTAAATATTTGGGGCGGTAACCCGGGCTCCAGGCGACACAAGTCGTCACTGCGGTTGTGGGTCGGCGGGCGCGTGGCGAGGGCGGTGCCGGGGTAGGGGATGGGGGGGGGGGAGGACAGGGGCGTCCCCTAGGTCGTCTGGGACAGACTCGGCGGCCCCGCCCCGCCCCGCCCCCGCCGGTGGCTATAAGACGGTGCGGCTGGCGGGTGGCGGCGCAAGCGAGGAGCTAGCTCTCCGCCGTGCTAAGGAACGAGGCGGTGCTACCCCAGCGGACTGCAGTGCAAGGCGGCAGCCAGCCACCAGGGCCAGCGTCTCGCAGCATCTCTGCCACGCGTGTCGGCAAGCGACTGCTCCATGAAGCCGCCCTCGACTCAGGGCAGCCCAGCGGCGGTGGCGGCCGCAGGTGAGTGCCGGGTTGGGGTGCTCCCTCCATCTCTGCGCCCCAGGATCGAAGCCAGGGACTCTGCCCACGCTAAGCTACACCCCGAGTCCCGGGGCCCCTGAGAACCTGAGCCTGCAGGTCGGGGCGAGAGAACAGGGGTCGCGATGGTCCCTTTCCGCTGCCCACCCTTCGGTTCTCCATCACCCCGGTCCCCCCATCTCCGGGGCGCACGGGCCGGCGCCAGTTCAGTTTGGTTTCCCATTCGGGACAAGGATCTGAGCCTGACACGTAACGGGTGCTGTCTGACTCAGACTTCCCTCCGCCACTCGCTGCAGGGAGTGAGCGTGGGCACAAGTAGGAAAGCGCGTGGGGTGGGCTAGGTGACTTCCAGACTTTCAGTTCCACCCGCGGAGTCGGCTGCTCGCCTGGTGACAGGCGCTTTGGAGGGTGGTTTGAGAGGTTAACGAGGTAACTGCGCGGCTGTCACCGGTAAACGCAGAGTGAAGTTAGCCATCCTCGTCCGTCGGGTGACCGCCTCTCCATTCAGATCCTCCCGGGCAGGGGCAGAGTCACCCCCACCCACGCTCCCGTCATCTGAGCTCGCTGTGCCCGCCCCCAGCCCCGGCCATGGACTCGGCGGCCGCTGCAGACCTGACGGACGTGCTGTGCGAGTTCGACGCGGTGCTGGCCGACTTCGCATCGCCCTTCCACGCCCGCCACTTCCACTACGAGGAGCACCTCGAACGCATGAAGCGGCGCAGCAGCGCCAGCGTCAGCGACAGCAGCGGCTTCAGCGACTCGGAGAGTAAGTGAGGCCCGGTTGAAGTCAGGGACCCCTGGGCTCTGGCTTCCTAGGGCTCTAGTGTCAGCTGAGTTATCTGTAAACTGAGGCACGGTGTCCGGCGGGGCGGGGGGGGGGGGAGGACTCAGACCCGAGGCCCTGCACCGGCTCTGAGATGCTTGGAGAGTTGACTTTCTGAGATTTAAGCCTGAGGTGTGCAGGGGCCATGAAGGCAATCTTGGGGGGGGGGGCGACTCTTGAAGGACTGTGGGTCTCCCTGTCACGGCAGGTGTCTGTCATGAGGTCTGAAGGCTTGTGCAGCCAGTAAGAACTCCTGGAACCCCAGCTGGCTCTTCCAACAGTTTCCCTGCTTTTCTCCCTGCTCTGCATTTTTTAAATTTTATTGAGACCCTCCCAAGGAGATCTACGTGGTTGAGGACGACCTTGGACTTCTGATCCTCCTTCCTTGGGCTTCAGGAGGTGCTGGGATCACAGAGGAGTGGCAGCCAGCACGTTCCCCGTGTAGGCAGTGCTGGGGGTCAGACCTAGGGCTCCATGCACACTAGGTCAACACTAAACCAACAGCACCCTCCCTTTCCTTTTCCAGAATGGGTGCCGGGGGACTTGGGGACACGAGCGAGCACAATAATGAAACATTTGTGAAACCAAAATGATTTCATAAGCTGCCGTTTTGGGAATTTTTGAAATAACTTCATTCACTTTCTTCTGAGCTCCCAGGCTCTGTGGCCACTCCAGGCAATTTCGAAACAATCTCCCCTGCGCCCCCCCCCCCCCCAGCTGCTGAGTTCAAGTACTGGGTTTCAGGCAGGCCCACCCTCCAGGTTGCCAGTAGAGGTTCATCCTGGTAACCTTTCCCACAATGCCTCTATCCTACCAACCGTGGTAGAAAGAAAAGGAGGGGGAGGGAGGGGGAGAGAGGGGGGGTTTCAATAACTCAAGTGGCCTGCAAGATTCTGGAGATCTGTTCAGGTGTCCAACAGTGTTATTTGGTGGCTTCTTATTACAATTGTCTTTCAAATCCTGTTTTACTCCCTGTTTTCCGGTGTGAATTTTCAATTCCGTTTGTTCGTGAGCACTCACTCCCTGACAGGCTGCGGACACAGACATCACCCACGGTGTGGGTCCCTCATTATGAAAGTAAAAGACATGTTGCTGTTGTGAATTCTAGAGAGTTCTCTTCCTTGTGACTGGGTGAAGATCAGTGTGAGATCCGCACCTAAGCTGTCCTCCTGGGAAGGGATAAGGGCTAACATCCTGGTCAGGGTTCGAGTCACCCGAGCTCTAGTTGGATTTTCCGTAGCTGCCTGCACAGACCGAGGTGTGACTTAGGAGGTGTGGGGGTGTGGCTCGGAATGGAAGAGGGCGGGTCAGCTCTTTGTTTCCATTCACAACTTTTGCATTCTGATGCTAATGACCTTACTGCTTATTCCCAGCATTCCAAGTGAAACCTTGCATCGGAGATTTGCCTCAATACCTGTGGCGTAACTTGAATATTATCTCCTTCCACTGGGTTGGTGGGCAAGTTATCCATCCTGTATAAGTTCTCTTCTCCACAGAAGAGAAGGCTGGGTCTGTCACTGCTGCTCTGTGGCCAAGGGCAGCTCCTTACAACACCAGAGCCTCCTCCTGCTGGATTAGGGTCTGACCTTGTGCAGTTATGGCGGACAGCATCCACATGTTCTACCAGGAAGGATTTCAGATCTAGGATGTGTTTTTAGGAATCTTAGAGAATTCACTAGCGACAGTTTCTTAACAGTTTGGGAGAGAGTTGATAGAATTTGTTTTTCTTAGGGTATATCTCTGTGTATTTCACTTTCTGCTTTTGTTGTTAACCTTCAACTTTTAGTGTGGTGGTTGGAGAAGTAATGGGAAGGAACTAAGAAAGCCCGATGACCTTGGTCTTTGCTGTCATTGTGGTAGGTTGTTCCCTGCTCAGAAATACTCTTGGCGGGATTTGTGTGTATCTAAGTAATGCTTTCTTAAGGACACGCAATACGTATGTCTTAATTGTCTCCAGAAATGGATCACAGACATTTGTTACATTCACTTATCTGTTTGGAGGAAGAGAATGCCCACTGAAACTTATCACTCCAGAGAGGGCCAGCCAGGTTTATAATGGTGGCAGCAGCAGCTAGCTCACTTCTACCAAGCCCTCCCGAGGGTTGCTACAATCATAACAGGCTTGCTCTTGACATCAGTCATCTCTTGCTGGTCTTTGAATGTTATCACACATAATCTTTGCCACAGTCCTCCAGGTTAGGCACTTTTCTCTTCATTCATCTCTTCGATAAAATACCAGAACACAGGCTGGCCTTCTATGGTCTTGCTCCGTCATCACAGATGGTCGTCTAGAATGTGAACCAGAGCCTGGGAGTAACCTGGCGCTCCACTGTGCTCAGATCACGTGTCTTTTGTTACGTGTTATTGCAGGTCCTTTTCAAGGCTTTCAGGATCGAAGGTCAGTGGGCATCAGTGATGAATATGCCTGATTTTTGAAAAAGACCTTTTTCCCTCATTAAAAAAAAAAAAAATAGGTTTCATGGGCAGATC
The DNA here is from genome assembly GCF_004664715.2 of Peromyscus leucopus. Taxonomy (NCBI): domain Eukaryota; kingdom Metazoa; phylum Chordata; class Mammalia; order Rodentia; family Cricetidae; genus Peromyscus; species Peromyscus leucopus. The sequence continues at coordinate 43,986,400 of NC_051070.1, forward strand.
TCTGTGAGTTCGAGGCCAGCCTGGTCTACAGAGTGAGTTCCAGGACAGGCTTCAAAGTTACACAGAGAAACTCTGTCACGAAAAAACAAACACAAAAATTAGGTTACAGGACTGGAGAGATGGTGCAGGGGTTAAAAATAGGATCAGACTTGGGTTCCTAGCACCCATGTGGGGCAGCTCACAGCTGCCAGGAACTCCAGTGCCAGGGGGATCTGACCCCTTTGGCCTCCAAGGGCACCTGTGCTCACATGCGCAGACACATACATTCACATCCGCAATAAGTGGAAATGATTTTAAAAGGGGCTGTGAACAGTTTTTAAGTGTCTCAATGAAAGGGTAATGCAGTTGGGAGCTAGGAAAGTGGTTTTCAGGCTGGACCCTTTGAGGTGCTGTAGAAACTGAACATCCTCGGTTGGTTTTTGTTTTTAGAATTCTCTCTGTGTGTGTGTGTGTGTGTGTGTGTGTGTGTGTGTGTGTGTGTGTGTGTGTGTGTGTTTGTAAATAATTTTATTTACTTAGGTTCTTTCAAGACAAAGTCTTACTATGTACCCCTGGCTGCTCTGGAACTCACTCTGTAGACCAGGCTTGTCTTCAGACTCCCAGAGATCCTCTTGCTTCTGTCTCCCAAGTTCTGGAATTAAAGATGTGTGCCGTTATGCCTAGCTCTTTTTCAGTAATTTTTGTTTTTAACTTTGGAAGTACAACGTAAGTCTTTAAATGAGTTTAATGAAATTTTCACTCACTGTTTAATAGGAAAGGTCTGAGGTCTACTGTGCATGCTGTGGCTATGATGATATTGTAGATATTTGGGGAGAATAAGGAACTAGGTCCTTTACCTTAGTAAGACTTAGAACCTCCAAATGTTTTTGCTTATATTCTGGTCTGGCCCTGAAAGAGGAGACTTCAGGAACTCTAGAAACCGGAGCGAGAGTTCCCAAACCAGTGGTTAATGGAGCTGAGGAGCCAGGAGCTTGATCTTGTCAAGATGTGAGAGGCTGAGGCCAGGTAGGAGGTGCCCTCCGGACACCTGGTACCATGTTGGGAGCTGAGTGAGTGGCAGCTCTTACATTCTGATACCTGGCAAACTTCCTTAGAGGGTCAGAGCCACTCCAGGGGGGAGCTGGGCACAATGATCAAACTGAGAGCCAGGACACTTTCCCACTGTGCCACGCTTCACTGAAGCTGTCAGAATTTAGATTTGGAGGAGAAAGAGAGACCTCATCCGTGCCATTCCCTGTGGGAACAGTGACACAGGCCCGGGACTTTTTTTCTTGGTAATGACTGTAGTTCTGACTGTAGTTCATTTGCTGCAGATGTGTGGGATGGTTCTATATTTACAGGCTCACTGTTTGTGGTTTTACTTTTCTCTGGAGTAGCACATGTCAGTTCTAACCCTAAATTATCTTTCCCCCAACCCCCTCCAATATATATATGCCTTTCTTTTAAACAAAGCTGTTGTGCTGTGGAGTTTCTTATGCTTGATGGGCATACCTAAACTTAGGACATTGTGTCTATAATATGCTTTTATTTCTTTTGATGGTCCCTTAGGACACTCAGTCCCGGATCTGAGACTTGAATGCATTAAATGGACCAGGAATTTAAAAGGACATTTGTAGTGGGGATTTGATATTACTGAGGTGGGGCTTCAAGGCAGTCTGAAGGAGATGTTTTAAGGTCCACTTTACACATAGGAAGGTCCCCCAAGTCATCACTGCTGAGTCCTTTGATCCTACTAATTAGTAACAATACCATATAACAGGGTGGGGTAGCCATACATACACACATACATGTGCTATCAGCCAGAGACACACTGCTGGCACTTTATCAGACTGGCTGAATCTTATTTTTGCAAGAACTAGGGTTCTAAGAGAGCGACCCAAACAAGAGTTTGGGCCTTGCTTACCTAGTCATCTCCTGCAACCTCTAGCATAAGATTCTGTTCAGGCAGGCTCTCAATAAAAGCCTGTGTGGGGGGGTATTGATTAAAGAAGTTTACAGTTTGGGTATTTCCGAGTTATGAATTTGTTCATGGTCACCTCTGAAGAGAAACTTAAAATTTTTTTGTTACAATCTGAAACCGTGGGAAGCCAAGGCTGGGAATCTTGATTGTTTTCTTCCCAATGATAATGCCCTTCATTCTGTACATGCTGTTCTCTGTTTTGCTAGGAACTTGAAAATCAACCCATTATGAAGCCACAGGCATCCTACACAGAATGCCTAGGTTGTTATTGTTTTCCCCATGGCCTCTGCTTCCCACCCTCTCCACAGGGGCCTAGCTTCAGGGACTTGGGACTTGGGTTTCTCATTCCTTTGTGCTCTTACCCACTCCTCCCCCCCATAAATTGCCATGTGTAAACTATGGCCACAGGGGGATCCAGACAGGGCGACTTGGTCAAGGATCCTGGGAGTTCTTTTCTTCTTCATAGTTGAAGGTCAAACACACCAGAGCCTGGAGTTGGCCTAGGGTGTGTGAAGACGTGGAAAGAGGGTAGAATCATGGAGTGGTAATGGGCTGACAGAATGTGAGACTGTGTGTGTGTGTGTGTGTGTGTGTGTGTGCATGGGGAACAGAGAGAAGGGAAGTGAACACAGGCTATGCTGGCCTGCCTCTCTGTGTACATATTAATATAGATGCTGTATTTTATTTCCTCTACCTCCCTCACATGAGGAAAGTGCTTGGGTTAAGGGATTTTTCATATGGACTAGATTTTGAAGAATCAAAGGCAGGCCAGGATGGTTCTGAGACCATGGCTTCTTCCCCCCAGCCTCTCGCTCCACCATATCTGGATTGAAAGCTCCCTTACTCCTCCTTTTTGTGTTTTCTCTGCCATGGCGGTAGGCAGGGTGGGGTGGAAAGAGGTGTGGTATTGAAAGTGGCTCTCCAGTGCCAGCTGTTCTGAGAGATAGAGAGGGGCGGCCTTTAAGCTCCAGACTAGTGAGCCTCAGTGCTCTGGAACTCTGGTCTGTGGTGGTGGCCATTTGAGCCATGCTCCTAGTAACAGTTACACCTGCCTATGAGCTTGGGGTACATGCCCCTGGGGTGTGGCCACTGGGGGCGGGGCTTAAGACCTGGGATGCACATATTCAATTCCCAGCAACCACATGGTGGCTCACAACCATCTATAATGAGACTAGTCCAAGAATGGGGCGATATTCTTGGCTCTCTTTCAGAGACAAGGATTTGACAGGGGGGTTGGTATTCCCTCCTTCTGGCCCATAGCCTGCTTCCCTGAGTCCCTCGGTGGTGAGCCCCTGGTTATTGACAGTGATAAAGTGATGCTCATCCAGGGATCTGCAACAGATGTGCTTGTACCTTCCTGTGTGCAGGGGATTGCTATCACTCCTGCTGTTCTGCAGGTGTCAACAGCGGAGAAAGCAAGCAGAAGAGCTTCCAACTCAAGTTCCAATGTCCTAAGAGATATTAATGGGAGGGCCACAAAGTGCCCCATGGTCAAGTACACTTACTTGGGAAGTAAGGCTAGGGCCAGACCTGTTTCTTCATCATAAGACTTCTCAGGACAGTCACAGTAGGAGTGATCAGCAGTGTCCTTGGTGTTGCCAGAACATAGTTGGTCACACATGTCCAAGACTTGCATTCCAGCGGTGGAGGTTGGTTACGATATTTTTAGATAGGGAATGTGGGTTTGAGGTTCAATGTTGAGGACCTCAGGATGGGTTCATCATCAAAGCCCTGAGAAATGACTGTGGTCCTTTAAGGTGACCTGGGCTGGAACTCTCAAAGGAAGAGAGAAGATCGTGAGGGTTGTTCATGAGGTTCTTCTGGGGGTGTTCGGTGGGTATAGAGGCTAGAAAGGATGACCAGAGGGCACCTGGGTCCTTCTGGTCAGAAGGCAGAGGACATGGAATCAGACAAGACAACCTGAGGAGGTGTGGCAGCCATTTAGGGATACGCCCAAGTCTCACATGACTAGAAACTTCTTTTGGAAACCTGATTTTCTCGTACTCTGAGCACGTTAAAAAGTAATTCAGACAAGTTCATTTCGAGTTAAGGGAACGAAAACAAGATGTGCTGCCTCTCCCTGAACTAGAGAGAAATGGCTTGAAGGACCGGAGCCTCCGGGGAAGTAGGGACCTGGCCAGGCCCTCTTTATTCAGCTGCTCACCTGAAAAGCCTTGGCTGGCTTTGCTTTCCGGCTTTTTTTTTTTTTTTTTTTTTTTTTTTAACCAGAAAAGTGGCTTCCTCCCTCGCCACCACTTCTGGGGCCACATCCTGCTTCCGTTAACCTCCTCTGTCTCTGAGCCTCCGCCACCTCCTCAGAGCTGGGCTGGCTTCCTCCTCTTCGGCAGGATTTAGAATGTTAGAACTAAGAGGGAGTGGAAGGATTGTCCAATTGACCTTTCCATCTAGTTGGTGGGTAAACTGAGGCAGAGAATACGGTCTTTTTTTAAGCACCCATTGAGTAGGCAGTAGCTGAGCTGCTCCGGCCCTGGTGCAGCCCGGCCTGGCTGGAACGTTGCCTGCTGCTGCTCTGACATTTGAGGCATAAGACTAGAAGGGACTGTGAAGTCCCTTGATCGTATCGGATGAGCAGCCGAGAACAAAAACAACCTTTGTTCTTGACTTCGTTTGTCAGAGACAAGAGTGCAGCATCTTGGTGTGATCAAGACTCCTGAGCAGGGAGGGAAATCATTAGACATGGGGCCCAACATTGTGCTTGTATTTGAAAGGTATTTAGAAGGAAGAGAACCCTTTTCATGAAAAATAACAGGGCATTTTGAGTGTTTGTTTTTTAATGTGTTTGGGTGTTTTGCCTGGATGTGTACCTGGTGCCTGAGAAGGCCAGAAAGGGCATTAGATCCCTAGAATTGTAGTGACAGAGTGTTGTGAGTTGCTAGGTAGATGCTGGGAATCGAACCCATGTCCTCTGGAAAAAGCAGCTAACTTTTAACTGATGAACCATCTCTTTAGTGCCTGTCCTCCCCCCCACCCCCACCCCCTTTTTTTTTCTTTTGAAGACAGAGTCTTATGTATCTCAGGTTTCAGACTGACCTCACTCAGTATGTAGCTGAGGGTGGATGACCTTGAATTTCTGACCCCCGTATTTCTACCTCCAGAGTGCGGGATCACTGGTTGTACCACTGACTCGTGTGCCACTGACACAGTGCCTTGGGCCGGGGGTGGGAGGGTGGGGGGAGCAGGGCAGGGAGGGGTGTGTGTGGCTTGCTTGGTGAGGTTTGTTTTCTCTGCCAGTTAAAGAATTAAGAAGCAGGAAAGAAAGCCGGGCCGTGGTGGCGCACGCCTTTAAGCTCAGCACTCAGGAGGCAGAGCCAGGCGGATCTCGAGGTCAGCCTGGTCTACAGAGCAAGATCCAGGACGGGCACCAAAACTACACAGAGAAACCCTGTGTCAAAATAACAACAAAAAAAGGCAGGAAAAATCTTGAGCACAACAAGAGCAGAAGAGAAATCTCAATAAACAGGAGCAGACAGAATTAGCAGTTGAAAACATGATTACTGGGGGGGGGGGGGTGAGGAAACACACATGTGATACAGACACACAGAAAAAGATCCTCTGTGAAGCAGAGGCTGAAAAATCCAGTCTCTTCTCGGGGCTGGGTTGTTTTATTTTGCTTTTATTTGTTTCTTCTTAAGACTGCCGAGTTCCCTGCTCCCCTACTTTAGCGCTGGTCAGTTTGAAGAAAGATTGGAGGGCTGATTGGCCCACAACTGTTGTGTATTATGTCCTGATTTCCCTGTGAACTTGCTGAGCCATCCATCAGCAGGGGGCCTGCAGGGAGACAGCCGCCTATAAAGTCTTTGTTTTAAGCTGCCAGGTTTTTGTCTCAAGTCAGGAGACTGAGGAACTTCACCACCTTTATTATCTAACCATGGCTGGTCTGCCTGTCTGTCTGCCTGCCAGGGAGTCTGTCCAACGCCCAGTCTTTCACCACTGTGTCTGATTTATGTGGTGCTGGGGATTGGACACAGGGCTTCAAGCCTTCTGGACAAGCACCCTACTGACTAAGCTACATCCTTCCACCTCTCAGCACCTGGCTCGAAAGCTGGCCAGTAGACTCCTGTGCAGCAGAGGTCTGGTCCTGACACCTACACACACACACACACACACACACACACACACACACACACACACACACACACACTCTTCCCTGCCTTCCATCACTTCCTAGATTAGAAACTGGCCTGTTTTCTTATGTAGATCTGCAACATCTGGTTCTTGGGGAGATCCACCGCGGGGTACTGTAGACTGGCAGGCGTCTGGCTCAGTGAGCACACCTCCGAATGACTATGGCTTCTTTCCTTGAAGGTGCCGACTCACTGTACCGGGACAGCCTCAGCTTCAGCGATGAGAAACTGAATTCGCCAACGGACTCCACTCCAGCTCCGCTGACTTCCTCCGTCACTCCTCGGAAAGGTGAGCTCACCAACTCTCTTATCCCCGCCCACCCCTGCCCGTTATCCTCCACCAAGCTTTCACAGAGTACAAAGCAAACAGATAAGATAACTAGTTCTGGGCGACAGGAGTGCATCGTTTATGGGATTTGGGCCACGTGTAGATTCCCTCTTGTGGCCGAGGAGAGTGCTTCTCATTCGCCTACTGGACCAGCGTGGCTTCCTAATGTAAAACTCAGCAGTCTGGCTTTGTAGCAATGAGAAGATTTTTTTGTCTTTAATTTCATTAACTGTTTACATCAGTGCTCTGGGGTGACTCGCTCAGCAGCTGTCATTATGAGACAAGAATGATCTAACCTGGGGCCACTGAGATGGCTTCAGTAGGTAAGGGTGCCAAGCCTGCCGAGCTGAGTTTGATCTCTGGAACCTACTTGGTAGACATCCTCTGATCTCCACATGGGCACATATGTTCATACATATATACATACATACGTACACGCATACCAAAGAATGAATGAATGAATGTTTTAAAAAACTAAAATGGACACGATTCAAAACAGCAGCCCCACCCTGGATCTGCTTCAGTATTAATAGACTGAAGAGGGTTTAAAGGGGCATGAATTGGTCCTTAGTTTTTGGAATTGGCCAAGTCTCCCCAGCTAGAGAGCTGAATGTTGTTATACTGGACAGGCGCCCTTTGGAGAACAAAAAGAGGTCCGTGTGTCCCCCCGTCCCCCCCCCCTGCTCCAAGGAAAATTGAACTCGCTGAAAATAGTTGCAAAATGCAATAAAAATGGAACCAACTTTAAAAGAAATATGACGATCCCATCACTTGTCTCCACCTGGCATGCAAACAGAACTTCCCTCTCTCTCTTGAAAGAGATATTTTTAAATTCTCTTCTCAACACAAATGTTGGCAGCCACGGGGGATTGGGCCATTGTCCAGCCTCCAGTCTGTAACGGATCTGTGGACTCCAGGGATAGAGCAGTCTAGAGAATGACTTAAAGAGTGCCCAGATCTGCTACCTAATCCTCCAGAAATGGGAATTACAGAAGGGGGCGGGGGAGCCACTGTGGCGAGTGGACTTGAGAACTAAGAACAATGAAACATTTGTAGCCAGCGAAGAAAAATATTCAGCAATGCATTTCAAGCAAGGCATGAATGACGGAGAAACTAGACAGAAGAGAGTAAAATACATAAGGAAAGCATGTACCTCTGGCCACAGAGACAGCCATGTCTAGATGAAAGCTCTGTGCTCCTCTGAGATGGCCTCTCAGGTTCCCTGTTCCACCTGACAAGAAATAGTAGTTACACTCTTGTCCCATTGGAGGGCCACTGTATTGTCTCCACAAGTGGCGAAAGCGCCTTCCTCTCTCTGTCTCCCAGACTTTTAAGACACTGAAGATATCCATCTTCCGGGCTAGGCAGGTGGCTCAGGGTGGTAGTGAACTACAGGACAACACCGAGGCTAGTCTCCAGGTGGAGGAGACACTGAGGACTGAGGAGACACTGGTGTAGGGCGTGCGTGCTCTGTGAGATCTCTGAAGACAGCAGGCTTCCGTAATCTGGAAGCCCCACCATCCCAGGAAAAATCCTCCATCAGCTGTGTCTAGGAGGGAAACTGAACTCTTCTCTATTTTGCAGCCAAATTAGGGGACACCAAAGAGCTGGAAGACTTCATTGCCGATCTGGACAGAACATTAGCAAGTGAGTACACGCTTGGTGTTTAAAACATCACTCGGAATAGGGAGCCACACCTTTGATAATGTGCCGTGATGTTTCCCAGCTTGCCCGGGGGCGGGATGTTACATCACAAGCTGCTCTAGGTGTAGAAACAGGACCTTGGTGGCCCAGAAAGCAGCTTGGAGGATAAGCTTGCAGGAGAGTAGCCAGAGAGTTGCTTTCCTAACTGTGCACACAGGTCAGCAGCAGACAATGGCGTGTTGTTTAGAAAATGGAGAGAGAGAGAGAGAGAGAGAGAGAGAGAGAGAGAGAGAGAGAGAGAGAACACTTCACTGTAAGGATGGCTTGCCAGTTCTGAGAGGTGGAACAAGCCAATTCGTCGTATAGCATTCCTCCAGCAAGCCAGAGAGGTCCGTGCACTCGGGTCATTCCCCAAGTTTGGATGCAGGCTGCAAGGTCCTGGTGAGATTTTTGTGAGTATTGAGTGCCAAACAGAAGTAGGCTGGGATACCCGTGCCAACTGGCCAGTGACCTAGATTCAGCGCGCTTCTAAATTTGGGATCACACTGTTGGTTGTCCATCTCGTGTGGCCCCAAACTGAAGACACCAGGTCAAAATTGTAGCACACACAGCGGGGTGGGGGTGGAGGGGTGTTAGCGGGAAGAACTGTCCCGCTCTATCTGTGGGCTCCTCTTCCAAAGGACGAGACTGCAGGAGGCAGCCGCAGCTCAGTCCCAGCTTGCAGGGATGCTGGCCTCAGCATCTCTCCTCACGGGGGCACTTGCTAAGCCTTGGAGAACTTTCTATTCTGGCTTCTTAATTATTTAGTGAAAGTGATCATTTTTCTGTAAGAAGCACTCTATGTTTTATTCTGCCAGATAGGTAAAAATCTAAACATTCAGATCTAAAAGTTAAACAGTCTACTTAAAACAGCCACGGTTTTTTTTATCACTCCCCCACTCTGTATTTGCTGGATGGTTTTACTGCACCCTTTGCTTTCCCTGTTGCACCATCCTGCATCAGAAGACAGACCTAGGCTTGTTCCGACAGATGATTCTAATTGCAGCACAATTGGTATTAGGCCCCTGCAGCAAGCCTGCCTGCTTCGTGCCAACTGCCGCTGGCCTCCCAGTCCGTCCAGTTAGCCAGACCTGCACTGCACGGGAAGCCTGCTATTAACTTTGCTCTTGACGCCCGTCTAAGGCCACGTGATGTGGTTAAGCACGGGGGATCGTGTGGAGTGTCTGGCAGGGCTAACTCACCCTCTCTCTCCTTTACAGGTATGTGAAGAAGTGAGAGGTTCGGGGTCCTTAGGCCGCAAGAGTGAAACTCCCGAAGACTCCAAGGACCTGGCAAAATCAGCTACTGGGATCTGCTGCTGCAGGAGGGGACAGAGCCAAGGCCCCCATGGCCGTCCTCGGCTCACCCTAACATTTGCCGTGGGGCCCATCTCTGGGCAGCCCAGACAGTAGAACTGACTTGTTTACCTGCCTGCAGCATATTTCAACAGATGACCTATCTAATGTGTTTTCACTCCTTAAACATAGCTCTTCTATAATTTAAGATGCGTTTATGGAAATATTTGTAATTACTTATATATAGTTGGAGACCGTAATAAGCTTTCCCCATCATAATATATTTTTGTATACAAATAAAGTTTAAACTGGAATCTACTCTGAAAGCTGTCTTATTACTGCCAATAATTTCCATTCAGTAGTTTTCTAGCAGGAATGACGGGCCTCTGGATTCCCAGTGAGGATACTGTGTGCTGTGGTTATATTCACTTGAGGGTGGCTTTCTCTGCACTCTAATTCTTATGTTGTCAAAACCTTTTCGTTGTGGGCTGGACAGATGCCTCAGTGGTTAAGAGCAATCGATGCTCTTCTAAGAGGATTTGGGTTCAATGCCCAGCACCTACATGGCAACCATATTTGTCCTAAACTCCAGGGCCAGGGGATCTGACGCCCTCTTCTGGCTTCCTCTGGCACTGCACACATGTGTTGCACAAACATACATTCATACATATAAAATAAAAATAAAATTTCAAAAAAATTGTCCCCTTGGGGCTGAGAGATGGCTCAGCGGTTGGGAGCACTGGTTGCATTTCTAGAGGACCCAGGTTGGATTTCTAGAGGACCCAGGTTGGATTCCCAGCTCCCATAATGTTGCTCACAACTATCTGTAACCCTGGTTACAAGGAATCTAATGCCACCTTCTGACCTCCTCAGGTGCCAGACACGTACCTAGTGCCCAGACATGCATGCAGGAAAAGCCCTCAAACACATAAAATAAAGCTAAATAAATCATTAAAAAACAAAACAAAAGCCTCAGACTTCACATTTTCTTTGTTTGGTAGCTTCACACACACACACACACACACACACACACACACACACGCACGCACGCACGCACACGCACACACGCACACACTGAAATTTAGTCATTTTCACGTACACCCCAGTTCATCATCCCCTTCCTCTCCTGCTGGGCCTTCTCAGCAAGACGCCCCCCCTTATCTCACAGCTTCTTGTGTGGGGCCCAGAGTTTGGTCAGAGTCTCTTGCCTGAGCGTGGGTGGTAGGTTGTTTATTCCAGAGAGGCTGCACCCCTGAGGAGAACGTAGAGCGTCAAACAGTTGGTCAACCTGTGCGTCATCCTCATCCAGGGCCGTGCTGGGCGGCTTGGTCCAGTCTTGACGAGTGTGATGCTGATGTCCCTGCATTCTTAAAGGCGATCTCCCCCAAGCACAGGTGTGCTGGTTGGTCTGGTAAACTTGAGTAGACCAGCGTTACCTGGGAGAGGGAACCTCCACTGAGGGATTGCCTCCATCAGCTTGGCCTGTGGGCACACCGTTGGAGCATTTGCTTGATTAACGATCGATGTGGCGGGGCTGGACCCATTCTGGGCAGTGCGACCACTGAGCGCTGGGTGGTCCTGGAAGATATAAAAAAGCAAACTGAGGGCTGGAGAGTTGGCTCAGTGGTTAAGGGCACTTGTTGTTCTTGTGAAGGACCTGGGTTCGATTTCCAGCACCCACATGGAGGTTAACCACTTCCTCAGGTACCAGGCACACACGTGGTGCTCAGACATACATGCAGGCAAAGCACTTGTCTGAATAAAATAAAAGCCTAAAAGACATTTAAAGAAAAGAAAGAAAGAAAACTGAGGGAACCATGGAAGGTAAGCCAGTGACCCCATTCCTCCATGGTTCCTGCCTCTGCTAGAGTTCCTGCTTCGAGTTTCCTTAGTAGTCAGGACATGAAAGCCACATAAATGAAAGCCACCACCACCCCGGCCCCTGCACCATACCAACTTGCTTTTGGTTACAATTTTCCCAGAGCAACAGAAAAGCAGGTAGGCCCACGAGTACAGTCACATGGGTTCCTGTGGGCGACAGATCACATTGGATGGCAGTCTCACGGACCGTAACAGAGTTCCAGCACTTCGTGATGTCACAGCCATCATGGTGCTGTAGTGGGACACACATAAGGCCTTGGTGCTGACACTGGTGTGAACGACCTACTGTGCTTCAGGTCACGTGTAGTACAGCCCAGGACGGTTGTGTTCAGTCATAGGACTTTGATAGTGACAGGAAACAGGCTCAGTCCTTACTGGCTCCTGCGTTTCTTACGCTCTTCACTGGTAGAGAGCCTAGGTTTTCGGTGTTAAAGATTTCGCGTACAGTCACTGTACATGTCATGTCCGGCTGTAGGAAGAGGCTCACCTTGATCAACACATGCTGCCCAGGTTTGTGCTGCGTCTTTTCTCTGATGCCCCTAGAGTGGTAAACATCACTTAGCAATGCATGTTTGATCTACTTTAGGGCAAAATGTGAAAAGATACCTTATGTCTTCCTTAAGCTTCTAGGAAAGCTTTGTGCTCAGTGCAAACATCCTCTCTCTCTCTTTTAATTTAAACAACTTTATTTTTATGTGCGTATGATAGGCACACACGTGCCTTGGTGCGTGCGTGGAGGACCGAAAACGTCTTTGTGAGGTAGTTCTCTTCCGTGACTTTTGCATGGACTCCAGGGACTGAATTCAAGTCACCAGGGTGAGGTGACTGCCTTTATTGGCTGAACCATCTCACTGGCCTCTCCCTCTCTTTAAAAAAAATTGAGATATGATTTGCATGCTCAGACTTTGGTTGTGTGGCTTTTAGCATATCCACAGATACTACAACCACCATTGCTGCTGCTGCTCTGTGTGACTGTCTATTCTAGACACATGAAATGTAATGACACACGATGCTCTTCTGTAACTTAGCACGTTTTCAAGGTTAATCCTCCCTTCTAATAGCAAAATACTATCCCACCATGTGGCTATGTTTATACAACCATGAGTTGGTTAATGGGTGGCATTTGCGTTTGTACTTCTGAGCTAATGAGTAACGCTCTCACAAGAAAGCACGTGCAAGTATTTGTGTGGGTGGGTGTCTGTTTTAGTTTCTCTTGGGTGTAGAGGCGGGACTAGGATTCCCAGGTCAGCTCAAGCTCTGGACCAACGTTTTGAGGAACTACTGAATGTCGTGAAAGCAGCCGTGAATGTGCCCCGTTGAGTTCCCGGCTGTCGTGGAGGTCTCCCCCTGTCGCGTGCCCTCACTGGGGTCTGTCTCTGTTTGAAGAGTGCTCCCCCGGGTGTGGAGCAAGGTCTCCCTGTAGCTTGTCTTACAGTTCCTGTGTAACAAATGAGTCTCCTGATGTGCTTACTGGCTTCTGCCTTCAGTGTGAGCTGTAGGAAGTCACCAGGGACTCTGGTTACAGGTTCCTTATCAGATATGTGGTTTGAAAAAAAACGGTCTCTCTCTTGTGGGCTTATTGTACAGGACTGTCCTCAAAGCCGAACTGCGACCATTTTCAGGAGTTCATCGGGGCTCGCTCACAAAATGTCCTCACAGCTGGCCCTGCTCACTTCTTACCTTCCCTCCTGGAAAGGGGTCAGAGAGGATCTGGTGACCCCTCCCTCCCGGATTCCGGCCACCCTGCCCAACCAGCTGTAGCAATTCAGCCCGCAAGGCAGATGACCGTAGGGTATTGGGGGAAGGGCTGGAGGAGATCAGTGTAGAAGGATGAAGGGCGGGGACTTCGTCTACATAGCTAGGGAGAAGCTATTGTCCTTGCTGGGTGCAGAACTCCGGTACAGCTGCCTCAAGGTCACCCACCTCCTTCCTGTTACCTCCTCCCTATTGCTCTGTGATGAGTCCAATAAACTCATCTGTTATCCCAGGTAAACTGTGGTAGAACCAGCTGAATTACACCTAGGGTTGTTGTTGGGGCCTTAGGAAGAGGGGTAGATAGACCTTGTTTACATTGTTCTAGGGAAGGACTTTCAGAAACAGAGCTTATTATTTTCACTTTTTGTCCTTGAGGCATGAAAGTTTTAATTTTGTTGAAATCCAATATATATATTTTTTCTTCTAAGAAAAAACTTTTTTTTTGTGGTGGTACATCTAAGGAACCTCAGTCAGAACATTCACTCCTGTTCTTTCTTTTACTAATTTCACAGTTTTTAGCTGAGCATAGTGGTTCACGACTGTAATCAATCTGAGTTCAAGGGCCAGCCTGGTCTATACAGATGAGTCCAAGGGCTACACAGTAAGGCTTTGTCTCAAAACAAAACAAAACAAAACAAAACAAAAATCAGGGCATGGTGGCATGCTTATAATTCCAGAGCAGGGCAAGTGGAGACAGGCGGCTCCTTGGGGTTCGGGTACCAGTCAGCTAATCCCACTTGGCACATTCCAGGCCACCGAGAGACACTGGTTCCAAAACATAGGTGGGTGGGGCTGGGGCTGGGGCCCAGCTGTAGGTGTTTGCCTTGCTAGCTAGCATGATGTTCTAGGCTCAATCCTCAGCACAGAAAAAGCAGAGAAAAAAAAAATAATAAAAGCAAGCGGCACCTGAGAAATACTTGAGATTGTCCTCTGCCATCTACGTGCACAGATGTGCACACACACCCTCATGCTCTCTCACACACACTAGACAACGTAAGTTTCAGCTTTTGCATTTAGTCTGTGATGTACTTGGAGTTAAGTTGCACAAAGTTAGTCCCACATCATCCTTTGGCCCTAGACCAGCCTGTTGTCACAATACTACTTCTTAGAAGACATTTCCCTCTGTTGAGTCACATTGGTGTCACCGTGGAACATCGATTATAAATGGATGGACTCTTTCTTGCTCATGGGTTTACACAGTCTCACTATGCAACCCAGGCTGTTGTAGAACTTGCAATGTAGCTCAGCTTTTGTGCTCAAATTCATGAACCTCCTGGCTCTGCCTTCTCAGGGCTGGTATTCCTGGTGGCACTATGCCAGTCTGGGTGTTTTCTGTCTTAACAACTGATCTTTATTTGTTGGCACAGGATACCTTTCCATTGATAAGGAGCTGTTTAAATTATTTTAAAGTTACAAAGAACAGGTTTATTTTGCCTCTTTAATTTCTCTCAATTATATCTTGAAGTTTTTATGGCATAAACCTTGCATCCTTTGTTATATTTATTGTTAATTGCCTTAGTTACAGTTCTATCGCTATGAAAGGACATCATGACCACAGCAACTCGTATAAAAGAAAACATTTAATTGAGGGCTTGCTTATGGTTTCAGAGGTTAGTCCATTATCCTCATGGCAGGGAGCATGGCAGCCGGCATGGCAGACATGGTGCTGGAGCAATGGCTGAGAGCTACATCCTGAGCCTCAGACCAAGAGAGAGACACTGGGCTTGGCATGGGCTTTTGAAACCTCACAGCCCACCCCCAGTGACACACCTCCTCATGCTTCTAATCCTTTCAAATAGTGCCCCTCCTTGGTGACTAAACATTCAACCATATGAGCTTATGAGGGCCATTCTTATTCAAACCACCACACTAAATATCCTGATACTATTGAAAATAGAGAGCTGGATGGCGATGGTATACGTCTTTAATCCCAGCACTCGGGAGGCAGAGCCAGGTGGATCTCTGTGAGGTGAGGACACCCTGGTCTACAGAGTGAGATCCAGGACAGGCACCAAAAACTACACAGAGAAACCCTGTCTTAAGAAACAGAGAGAGAGAGAGAGAGAGTTGGCTCCATGGGGAAAAGAGTACCTGCCACACCAGCCTGACAATCTAAGATCGATCCATCCCTACATCCCAAGTGAAGAGGAAGGAGAGCACCCAGTCTGTCTGTAGCGGTAACGCCCGCGTTACCGATAACCGTTCACCATGTCTGAGCGAAGGGCTGCGGATTAAAAAATAGAGACAAAAGACAGCGGGTCATTCGTACGATTGGATGTCGAATGCCGTTTATTGAAAGAGGGAAGAAACCTTAAATACATACAGGCTTACAGCACAAATGGAGGAACCCCCGGAGGGCAGAAGTTCGCTGTCAATGGTCCACATTCCAGACTCAATGTTCTATATTCTTGCATCTAAGTAGTTAACTGCCCAAAATGCAGGATACACAACAAGGAACTTCCCTTAAGCATTCAGAAGGGTGGATACCGGCATGGAATCTGAATAGGGAGGACACAAGGAACTTCCCTTAAGCATTCAGAAGGGTGGATACCGGTAGGGAATCTGAATAGGGAGGACATCTGATCAAGGTCAAGCAAGCAAGGCTGCAGCCACTCCCAGTCGGGGGCCGGGGGCCAGGGCCCATGGCGCCCACAGTTCCCCCTTTTTATTAAATGAGCTTCTGACTTAGGTTGCGTGGGACCAGCAAACCACCTTACCCGTCATAGAGACACTTGCCCAGGCCACACAAGTGCTCTGTCTTAGGTTGGTGGCAGCCCCCCAAGCATTACCCGTCTCTGAATACTCATTATCATACAGACTCAACCATGTGAGCTGTAGAGTGACTGCTGCCAAAGATTTCAAAGTGGCACTGGGCTTGCAATCTGTGCGACACAGAAAAGACCAACAGAAGTCCGAACCCACCCCTAGCCAGGAGGCTAAAGGCAATTGAACCATTCCCTTCTTAAACGAGCCTTACTGCAAATTGGAGTCCTTGTAAGGTGGCATCCCATAAGCAAATGGAACTTGAGTTTTTAATAATTTTACAACTTACAAAGCCAATTATAATGTATAAAAGTGGAATTAAATTTATCATGCCCAATAAGAAGAAAGATTAACTAACTGTGGTAGCTACTTTTGCTGCCAGGTTCTCCATTGTGCTAGCTGTAGTAACCAAATATGAAATAGCAATCCCAGAAACAATAGCAGCAGTGGCCACCACTGCTATAATAGCAACAACGGCAACAGCGATGTCAGAGTCTCTTCTGGAGCGTGTGAGCATCATCTGTGTCTAGCTGCCACGGTCCACTGGCATGGACACGGCTCCAGGTACACGAACCACCAAGGCCCATTTTTCTTGATCCCAGCACTACTTAGGCTGGCAGGTCTGCAAGAGAACAACTGAGAAACATAAAGAAAACAGAAAACAAAAACAGCAAACAAGGAGCAGAACTAATGGCCTCAATAATGGCTACATTCAGGCTCACAAATTTTGAGGTATCTTCAAAAAGGCTAGATGAATTTCAGGAGGCAAATAAATGTTGCACAGAGCCATTCCTGAAAAGTAGGTACTACACCAGCTTGAGGGGGGGGGGTCGCAAAATGCGAAAAAGGCTTAGCTGGCATGCTACTGTTTACAACTGAAGTTCATTGACCTTCAGAGTTATCCTTAATCTCCAAGGTGTGGTACATTCTCAATGTTTTTTGAAAAAAGTTACCATACATTACCTTCTGAGGAATCCAACCACATGGCTACAGTTCCTAGGCTTAGAATAATGTTTGCCAAGGCTGGCCATATTGGGCTCTCAATCCCCATTGGCATAAGAAGGGGAGAGTTTTTTACGAAGGCCCAATAGGTCTCTGTCATGTTGGGATTCAGCAGCAGCCACAGGGCGCACACAGCGTTCAGGAACCCACAGAGGAATTTCATTGTCCTGTGGAAAGACACAAACAGATCCCCGGGCCCACACCAACACCGGATTGGGTCCCCTCCAAGTGCCAGTAGAAAGATCTTTCCATTGCACCAGAGGATGATTTGCAACAGGAGCCCTCCAGTGCTTATCTGCAGCAGATACTCCAGCAGAATCCACCGATAAAAAATTTAAAATATATAAAACAAGGGAAAGAATAGAATGTGGAGAGGAAAGATGAGCCCCTAACTCCCCCTTTTTTACTTTAGCAATATAAGTTTTTAAGGTATGATGGCAGCGTTCTACTATAGCCTGCCCTTGAGGATTATAAGGAATACCAGTCTTATTAACAATAGAAAAATCTTGGCAGAATTTTGAAAATCCCGTACTACTGTAGGCGGGACTATTATCAGTTTTTATGCATTTTGGCACTCCCATGTAAGCAAAAGCATGAAAACAATGATTCTTTACATCTTTAACCTTTTCCCCTGAATGGACAGAAGCAAAAATTAGAGAAGAATATGTATCAATAGACACATGGACATATTGTAATTTTCCAAAGGAAGGCACGTGCGTGACGTCCATCTGCCACACATGATTAGGTAAAAGTCCTCGAGGATTAACTCCCAAATGAGGAACAGGTAAAAATTCCACACAAATAGGGCATGATTTAACTATCTAGATGGCTTGTTCCCGGGTTATGTCTGTATGATAACGGAGAGATCCAGCATTAAGATGATAACGCTGATGCAACTGAGTAGCCTTATCAAAGGCAGAACAGACTAATGTGACAGCCATACGAGTAATGGCGTCAGCCCTCTGATTACCTTCACTTAGAGGTCCAGGCAATTGAGTATGAGCTCTAATATGGCCCACATAAAGGTTATGTGAGCGAGACCATATAAGTCCTTGTACTTGCAATAAGTATTCATGAATGGAAGAAATGGACGGTATGTAGGCTGTTGTTTCCAAAGGCATAATGGCATGTGCCACATATTGACTATCAGTATAAATATTTACACTCTCATCAGAAAACATTTGTAAAGCAAGCAACAGCGCCTGTACCTCTGCCACCTGGGCAGAAGTGCCCGGGACCTTTATTCTCTTTACTATGTTACCAGAAACCACCACAGCAAAACCACGTGAAGTGCCATCAGTAAATACCACACGGGCCTGAGGAATAGGAGTCATTTGTACTATCTTGGGAAATATAACAGGATGCAATTTAAAAAATTGACACACATCATTGGAGGGTAGTGAGTATCAAACTGACCCTGCATGGAGCATGTCAATATGGCCCAATCATTATCATTAGCTTGCAACCATGCTACTTGAGACTGGGTGTATGGGGTCACCACAATATCTGGCTCCTTACCAAAAGTTTGAACACTGATCTTGATTCCCTTAAATATAATCTGAGCGACAGCCTGTGGATAAGGAGTGATGATTTTTGCTGGAGAAGCTGGGGAATGTACCCATAAAATAGGACCTGTTTGCCAAAACACTCCAGTAGGTGAATGAGTAAAACAAAATATCAAATACAATAAGGGAGAATTAAGATCTATATACTGTACGTGAGCCTGTTCCAGGGCCTCTTGCACACGTTGTAGGGCTACACGTCCTTCAGCTGTTAATTTACGGGGAGATGAAGGGTCAGGGTCACCCTTTAAGACATCATACAAGGGGCGAAGCTGACCTGTTAGAATTTTTAAAGTGGGCCGAAGCCATTGAATATCTCCCAGAAAAGTTTGGAAATCATTAAGTGTGCGTAGCTGATCCATATGCAGAGTAATCTTTTGTGGGCGTATGCCCGTGCGTAACAATTTATGACCTAAATAATGATAGGGAAAAGATACCTGTACCTTTTCTGGGGCTATTGGTCATTCCTTGAGGCAATACCACCCACTGATATCTCTGATAAGGTTCCTTAAGATTTTCTGAAGGAACACTGAAAGCAAAGCGAGGACTGTCTTCGGGATGCAAAGGAATGGTGAAGAAACAATCCCTCAAGTCAACCACAATTAAGTGCCAATGCTTAGGAATTGCCACAGGGGCAGGCAAGCCAGGCTGTGTTGCTCCCATGAGAAGCATGGTTTTATTTACAGCTCTAAGATCCTGTAACAGCCTCCATTTTCCTGATTTCTTTTTAATAACAAATATAGGTGAGTTCCAAGGTGAAGTGGAAGGAATGATATGTCCAGCATCTAACTGCTCCTTAACCAATGCATACGCAGCCTCCAATTTTTCCTTAGCAAGGGGCTACTGCTCCACCCATATAGGGTCATCACTTTTCCAAGTGATTTTTATCGGTTGCATAATCGAAGGCTGTTGTGCAGTGACCTCTATGGAAAAGACCCTAATCCTCTAGTATCGCCAGGACCCCTAGTGACACAGTTTTTGTCTGCCGCAGGAGCGGGTCTCCTTGCAACATTTTCCCTAAGCCTTTGCCCGGGGAGTAGCCCTGACTCCTTAGCATCTGTTGTACAGGCTGTGTAGTAAGCACCGCTCCCATGCCATCCAACACATCCTGTCCCCACAAGTTTACTGGAATGTCAGGTAGCACAAAGGGTTGAAAAGTTCCTGCATGACCTTCCTCATCCTTCCAATTTACAAGTAGCTTGCTCTGTAATGGCGTCTGAGCTGTGCCAATACATTTTGGTTAGAGGTAGAATTTTTAAGGGGCCAATTGGGATCTCAGGATTCTTGTGAAATTATAGATATATCTAGCACCAGAATCCAATAATCTTTCAATCTCAATCCCATATAATTTTATTTTTAATTTAGGCTGTTTATCATTGATAACTGTTTGTCAAAACACCTTTTCTCCTGTGCTTCCAAAGCCTCCAGTTCTATATATCGGCACCATTTTGAATTTAAAATATGAAAACAATAATAATTGAGCAATTTTATCATCAGCTTTTGTTTCCATGGTCCTTTTTACATATGCCAATTATAAAAGCATTAAATACAATCTCTATAGGATTTGAAAAGGTAAACTTTAGGTAATACTCTTCAGTATTTTATAAAATTTTAAAGAGGATTCTTTTTTATAGATCCCAAATAACACATTAGCATAAATAGCCAATTTTTAACAATGTGGACCAAACAATTTACCTGTATTTTATTTACTGGAAAATTAATTTTGTAACCTCTTTATCAGGAAGAGATTATTATTTATGGGTTTATCTTAGCAACATTATTTAATAGGCTAACAACCCAAACCATTTCAGGTGTTATATTTTTATAGAACTAAACCAAGAATTTCTAGAAAGCAACTTAAATTGTAGAGCCAAATTTTTAGTAATGATCAACAGACAAGACCATACCTAATATATAGTTTAAAATTATGAATTTTGTTCCTTTAGTTTATTTACCATGAAAATCCAAACATTCATCCAAACATTTATCAAGACAATCAAAAGAACAGACCATCCTTTATTCAAACAGCATTGACTTAGCATTCAATGTCCTGACCGAAACCATTTTTCACCAGAAGTTAGGCCCGGTTTAAACTTTTAGTGTTAGTCCCTTTCCAGCCTCTGCTCGCTGAAGCTACAGCTTAGCTTTGCTCTGCCCACTGCTCGGGCTCTATTGCCAGCACCTGCCTGGGCCGCACTCCATCACGGCTCTGCCTCCTACTGGCGTGTACCTGTCCGCCCGCTGCTTCGGGCTATCTTGTGCATGCCTTTGCCTTTGTCCGCCACAGCCGCTGGGTGCGCCCCGCACACACAAACTCACATTTAAACTTCCTACTCCCATGAAGGGACTACCTAATAACGAGTTATTTCCAGCATAAGGGAAAAACAGAAAAACATTTCCCATGAAGGGATCCTAAATATTGAATTATTCCCACTCTGAGGGAAAAATAAAAAAAAACATTTGAAACAAAATTAAGCAAACAGACAGCAAAACTTCTAACCTCTGGGCTCGCTTGCTGTTCAGCCAGCAGCAATGAGGCCTACCTGCCGATTCTTTGTAATTCAGATGTTGCCGCTCTGCACTTGCAGGCAGAAAGAGCTCAGAGTTTTCAGCTATCCTGAAAACTCTACAACTGGAAAAAGTCTTTACATCTTCCATTACCACTGGGAAGAGGCTTCTCTCTTTCCTTCATCCTTCCTCTACAAGACCCAAATCTTTAGGCCTAGTTTCAAAAATTTTTCCCCTTTTTACCGGGAAAATCCTTTTTTCTTGATTAAAATTTTTCTCCCATTTTTAACGGGAAATTTCCTTTCCTCCCCTCTTCTCTATTGGGAAGATTTCCTTTTTCATTTAAAATCTTTAGCTGTCTTGCCCTTTCTTAACTTTGGTGCCTTCCTGCTTCAACAGTCCAATTAACTGACTGTGAGCTACCTGCACCCGTTTCAATCCACTCTTACCTGTAAAATGCCGGCCGGCCTTCCAAGAGTGTCCGTCAGCTGGTCCTTCTTACTCGGACCTCGGTAGGAACCTCCATTTGTAGCGGTAACGCCCGCGTTACCGATAACCGTTCACCATGTCTGAGCGAAGGGCTGCGGATTAAAAAATAGAGACAAAAGACAGCGGGTCATTCGTACGATTGGATGTCGAATGCCGTTTATTGAAAGAGGGAAGAAACCTTAAATACATACAGGCTTACAGCACAAATGGAGGAACCCCCGGAGGGCAGAAGTTCGCTGTCAATGGTCCACATTCCAGACCCAATGTTCTATATTCTTGCATCTAAGTAGTTAACTGCCCAAAATGCAGGATACACAACAAGGAACTTCCCTTAAGCATTCAGAAGGGTGGATACCGGCATGGAATCTGAATAGGGAGGACACAAGGAACTTCCCTTAAGCATTCAGAAGGGTGGATACCGGTAGGGAATCTGAATAGGGAGGACATCTGATCAAGGTCAAGCAAGCAAGGCTGCAGCCACTCCCAGTCGGGGGCCGGGGGCCAGGGCCCATGGCGCCCACATCTGTCTATAACATTGTCCTCTGACCTTCACACGGGCACTGTGGCACGCACAGACCCACACTCACATATCACGAGCGCACACCCACACAATAAAAACAACACTAATAAAAAAAATTTTAAAGATAGATTTTTGTGGATTTTACTTTTGGATTTTCTTCATTGCTCGTGATTAGAGTTGACATTAATTTTTGTATGTGGGTCCCATGTCTTTGCTGTGTTTATTGTGCGTGTGTGTGTGTGTGTGCACCACAAACACGACATTGCTTCTCCACTCACACTCTGAATGCATTCCATTTCTCCTCCACTTCCACACAGTGTTGAAAATGAGAGTGGAAAAGGCAGCATTCTCCTTTTGTTTGTGGTCTCCGAGGACGAGCTTGTCCCACTAAGCGCAGTGGCATGATTGCCCTGCTGTGAAGGGTTGCACTGTATTTTTCTCATTTTTAAAAAATATATATTTGTTTTTATTGTATGTGTGCAGGTGTTT
The DNA here is from genome assembly GCF_004664715.2 of Peromyscus leucopus. NCBI lineage: Eukaryota > Metazoa > Chordata > Mammalia > Rodentia > Cricetidae > Peromyscus > Peromyscus leucopus. The sequence continues at coordinate 44,008,780 of NC_051070.1, forward strand.
TGCCTGCATGTATGTCTGGGCAGCATGTGTGTGCAGTGCCCACATGAAGGCCAGGAGAAGGTGCTGGATCCCTTGGAACTAGAGTTGTAGGCTCCATGTTGTGAGCAGGACATGTGGTCATGGGAATCAAACCCAGATCCCCTGCCAGCACAGCACGGGCTTCTAACCATCTCTCCAGCCCCTCTTTTGGATCACACAAGTGCTTGGCTTCTTTTCTAGATTTTTCTCTCCTCCCCTGCACGGACCTGGCTCTTGCCCGTTCACTCTAGCCTTTATCTCCTTTGGAGAGATGATTTTCTCTGGTTTGGATGCCAATGGCCCTTTGTTTTCTCCATATGTTATGATGCTGGAGCTGAGGAGCTGTAATACAATTCTTTCTCCCTGGGCTTCTGAGACCTGGGGTCCACACCAGGCAAGCAGGACGTAAGGCTTTCTGGCTGGTGTAAGTGACAAGCTTTGGGAACAAGGATGGATTCTTTTTTGTGAGTGGCTGGGAGGAGTGTCTTGTGCTCTTATAGGCCTTGGTTGGATAATGACTTCGGGGCAGGTGGCCTGAGGTCCTGGCAATGTTGAGAAGTGTTTCCAGAGCTCCCTAAGATGTGTTTCAAGGAGCGAGGTCCTTACCTATTTTGAGAAATGGGTGTTATGTCGTCTGTACTTGAAAAGCACGTATGCTCGGCCCCCCCCCACACACCTTCCTCTGGAGTTGTTCTAAGTTGCTGGATCAGAGATTAAGAGGTAGACAAAATGGAGGTTTCTTTCTCACCAACTTTCCAAGATGAGCAGGCCAAGGTTGTTCACTGGTCAGAAGGGTGGCTCGGCCCCCCTAGTCCTCACATTTATCTGTCAATCAGGGGGAGGAGAGAAGGCTAGTGAACCCAGGCTTGTCCCTTTCCACAACAAGAGTTGAAGAGGCACATCACCTCTGTTCAGGTGGAGTCCCTCGTTCAAGTCTTAGTCACAGGCCAGAGCTAACCTTCTCCAGGACCTGAGCGAGTTGACAGGATGGCCCTGGAAAACCACTTGATTATACCCGGAGAAGGTCAGCTAACAGGCTTTTCTGGAACATAATAAAACTCTGTGCATAATAATAGTGTGCAGGCAATATGGGTGTGTTGTTGGGTGGAAATATTCTGTTTTAATTTCTGAGAGGAACGGCCAAAGAAAAACAAAACAGAAAATATGGCACACACCCACAAGTAAGATGATTTAGTGCCAGCCCAAGTATTCATGCACCAACCCAGCCTCTGGAATGGGGTGGAGGGACCCAGCATGTGTCTCTTCCCCAAGAATTGTGACTGAGGGAGTCTACATCACATTTGCCTCAGGTGTGAGAAATCATTTCCGAGTTGGAGGGAGAAGATGCTGATGACTGGCCATGGAGAATCACAGTTGGGGTTTGATGAAACTTCTTCATGGATGTATCCCTCTGTGTGTGGTCAGATGAAGGAGGGGTTTTAAAGCTAGACCAGGTTAAGCTCTCAGCAATACTGTATAGTAGCTGTGTGGCCATGAACAAACTGTTTCGTACCCAGCATCTCTATGGCTTCATTCGCGAAGCAGAGAGGTGAGTCTTTGTCTCCTGGGGTCATGACAAAATTCAGAGAGAGCCAGTGAATTGTGTCCAGCACGCTTCCTCTTCCTCTTCCTCTTCCAGGCATGATGGACTCCTGTCCTGGAAGCAAAATTAAGCTTCAACTGTATACAGTGTGTACCATGGGCGAGTCTGAAGCCACTGCTTCATATTTGGTGGAAGACACAGGACCAGAGTTTGTAAAGCACAGAGAGCCAGGAGATAGGCTTGGAGTCCTAGCCCCGTGGCTGTCTGGGCCTCCTAACCCTCCGGAGTGAGCAGGATGCTCAGGCCTGGGTCTGTTACAGCTTCATGGTTGATGTGCGCTATCCTCACACTTGCTGCTCTGTTCTGCATGGCAGACGTCCTGATTCTTGTTTCCTCAGTCTGTGTCTCTTCCACACCCACATCCCAAAATATTTTCCTGTCTTAATGTGTCTGGCTGAGAAGGCTTGTGGTGAGAGACACCAAACAGGAAATGAAGCGCCTGTCAAAGGCACTGTGTACAAGTCTTGTTTTTTAATGGCTTTCTCTGGCATAGTCCACCTTCTCCGCCTGGCTTGGTAGTAATTGCAGGGGGAAATGGAAGGGGAAGGGAAGCACATTTTTAGAAGGGAACATTTTTCCTCAAGTTCAAAGTTCACTGAAGGTTGAAGATTGAAACTAGCCGCAGTCATCATGCTAGACGGCTCTTTCCCTCACAGAACCTCCACGCACACGATTCCTGCGGCCCAGAATGTATCCCCTGTCCTACTTCTAGCTAATTCTGAAATAGTTCTTTGGGATCACTCATGTAGACCTTCCTCGCTCCCTGGTCTAGGTTGATTCTTTGGTGCTATATTCTTCCAGAACTTTCCTTAAATTCACTCATCTTGTTTTGCAATGAAATACTACTCATTTGTGTCTCTTCTGGTTTGAGTGGGAAACATTCCCCACAGGCTGATGTGGCTTAACACTCGGTCCTCGGCTTATGGCACTGTTTTGGGAAGTTGTGGAACCTTGGCTACCTGCTGGTGGAGATGACTGGCTGGTGGAAGACACTCTGAGTTATACTAATCTCCACTCTCTATGCGGCTTGCTCCAGCAAGATTCTCGGAGTCTCTACCACACATTGCTGCTGCCATGAACTCTACCTTGTCTCCCCTGGCCACGCCGGACTGAAGTTCCTCTGGCTGAGCCCCCAAAGCCCTTCCCTTCCCTCAGGTTATTTCTCTTGGCTTCTTTGTTACATCTGTGAGAAAAGTGACTAATCCAGTGTAACTCCTTGGTGCCTGTCTCTCCAGCTTCCCGCAGCTGGGTAAGATCCACGAGGGCAAGGAAGGACCTTGTCTGGTTGGGCCTCGGTGACTGTCATGGTGTTGGATATCAGCACAGTCCTTGTCCACTGAGTGGATGGGTGTTCTCGCATCTTCTCACAGCCCAGGCAGTCTGGCTATGCCGGTCTGCTGGGTGCGTGTTCCTCACGGGACCACTCTGCTTACACAGGTCTCACAGCTTCCTCTTCTCCAGACCTTTCTTCCTAGCCTACCAGGGCATAGGAGACGTTGATTCAGAACCAACACTGGTCTGGGAGCCATAACGGTCCCTTTTATAGCTACTTCTAATTCATGGAGGGGAGCGGTAGTGGGGGATGGGGGTGGGAGAAGACACCCCTGAAGACTGAGAGACCTTGGAGGCCCAAAGAAATGAATTTCAGGGCCTTAAAGTGGCAGTGAAGAGACCATCCTTGATCTCAACAGTGTTTGCGTTTTCTTGTAGAAGAGAGATTCTAAAGTCAGCCCCAGTTTTGGAGTTGTGCGTGCGTGCGTGCGTGCGTGCGTGCGTGTGTGCGTGCGTGCATGCATGCGTGCGTGCGTGTAAAACACATAAGCCTATACATGCACAATTATAACCATGTGCTCATGTATTTCTATATTATGGAGTTAAAGGAATAAAGGAAGGGGAGACCAGGATGTGGGCTCTGATCGGGAAGACCTGGGTCTGGACGGACAACTGTAGCGGCTCACTGGGCTGGCCCAGAGGGTGGTGCCAGTGCCCAGAGCTGGCACTGGAGCCACCCCACCTCCTGCAGACCTGCCTTTGCTTGTCACCTTACCGAAGAGAATGAACTTCATGAGCAGGGTTTTGCACATCACATGGGAAGGGCCCTTTCCCACGTGCACCCTGGGAGTCTGTGACTTGTTGTCCTCGGCCAGAAGCCAAAGTGTGTTCTGGAACCAGAAAAGCCAGGGCTTGGCCGCAGACTCTGAGCCAAAGGAAGCCCCCACCCAGGCAAGAACAGGTTTGGGAAGGGCAGGGCCAGAGTGTGACCCTTCTCTTGTCAGGGATGTTTTGAGAGTGAGGGCAGGAGGTGCAGGAAGGAGACCCTGTGAGGCCAAGTGGGGAAGGTGACAGCAGGGTCACCGTCCATCCTAGGAGAGACTCAATGTGAGGGGCCCTTTGTGCTCAGACATCCGCAGGTGGGCAGAGAAAGTTCCTGGGATAGCTCAGACAGCTACAGGAGGGCAGAGAAAGTTCCTGGGATAGCTCGGACAGCTACAGAAGGACAGAGAAAGTCCCTGGGCTAGCTCGGACAGCTACAGGAGGGCAGAGAAAGACCCTGGGATAGCTCAGACAGCTACAGGAGGGCAGAGAAAGTTCCTGGGATAGCTCGGACAGCTACAGGAGGACAGAGAAAGTCCCTGGGCTAGCTCGGACAACTCAGACACATAGTTCCTGAAGAAGAATTTTAAAATTACTTAGTGAAGTTTCTGAAACATAAACAGATGCAAAAAGAAAGGAAATTATCAACCTAACCTTAAAAGGAAAAAACAATCCAATAATGCTGGTGTTTATTTGAGAATAGCTGGGCTGCGGTGGGAACAGCAGAGCCCAGTGGCAGGAGCATGCTCACTCATGGCAATAACCTTTGGCCCTACGGAGGAGAGTGAGGTCAGGGGAAGTCTGTGTAGACAGAAGGAGAAGGGTCACGCCAGATATTTTGAAATGACCATCCTTGGCCACGGTGACTAATAGCAAGAATGACAGGGTCTGAGGTCACAGATGGTTTCTGGGCAGATGTCCTTGTAGAAGTTCTTTGGGCACAAGGTTGTGGTGGCCTTTGTGGACGCCTTTCTGGAAGAATCTTTGGTGATAGTCACTCAGGCCATCTCGTATGGGAACGGTCCCATTGCGGTCAGCATTATTTACCTTTTTTCTTTACCTGATAAGAATGGCACAAAATGTCCATTTTATTCAGACAACTTTCATATTTCTTTCACAAAAGTGGAATGGAGCCCACGATCATTCTGGAAGGTGGGCTGGCTGCACCTTTTCTGAATACACTAAGAATTAGGTGTCTATCAGACATTGCATCTCTTAGGCAAAAAAAAAAAAACAAGAACAAAAACAACAAAAAAAACCAGAACCAAACACAAGCAAAAAAAACCCCAAACAAAATAAAAACAAAAAACCACACACACACCCCAAACAAAACCAAAAACCCAAAAACAACCCCCCCCACACACACACAAATAACCCCAGAAACAAACAAACCTGGACTATGGGGAGCTGAGCTCCATAGATCCAAATAGGAACTACCACAGTCTCAGGGGATCTGGGCTGACCCAGCTATTAACGGTGTCCCCAAGGACATTCATTTACCAGTTGCTTGGGTGCAGATAAGAAAGTTTGCCTAGGGCAAAAGGCCAGGGAGCCTCAAGCCCGGAGAAGAAAAACATTTGGGGAGGGAGGTCACCTTGATGAGAGGAAGCCTATTGTACTAAGTTTAGAGACAGCAGAGGGGTTATGAAACAGGTCATGCCTGGTCCCTGGAGACCCATGTTACTAGGGAAAACGACATCTGGGTCCTTGGAATGGAAGACAAAAAGTCTTGTCAGAGAAAGTGAAGAAATGGCCCCCTCACCAGCAGGCTGCTAGCTCAGTGGAGGTGGCTAAGGCCAGCTAAACGACACAGCTTTCGTCATCTGTGAGCCTGGCCTTCTGAACTGGCAGCTCTTAGCACCTGTGAGGTCTGCTGTTTTTTGTCTTGAGCGTTCTTGGGTCCAGAGTCCGTCCCCGGTTATGCTACGGTCTGTTCTGAAAGAGACAACTGTGTTCTCAGTGAGAATAAAGAGCCTGTCAACACTGTCCGCCTGGTCTAAAAGGTCAGATTAGCATTTCCTCCAGATAAGCAGGACTGCTCCAGACAACCCCTGCTTTCTTTCGTTTACGATGGCAGACACCTGGCTCATTTCTTCCCTTGGAGTCTGGGTTCTTGGTTTCTGGTGCTTTGGGTTGCAAAATCCAGAAGAGATACAGGGGCAGTTGAACCTAAGCGTTGGGAAATAAAACCTTCCTTCCAAAGGGCTGTCCCGCAGCCTGCACAGAGACCAGTGGCAACTGAAAACCACCCAGAGTCAGCTGCTTTCCCTATTGCCAAGGAGGGAGCAAGAGACCCAGAGTTAAGTGTCAACATGGACATGCAAGTTGAACACACTTCCTAAATAGCTGGACGGACATTAACAGGTTAGAAAGCCACGGAGGATGAATGCCCCTCCTTCATAATCAGCCTTCATAATCCCCACAGTTAGGTTTAAAATAACACGTGAAAAGGTAGCAGTTTTCACGGCTCTGTTGAGGCCCACTCAGGGGAAGCGGCTCCTCCTAGTCAAAAGAATGGGATCTGATTTTACTTCTGGCCCTGAGTGGAGACAGGACATTTTAAGCTGCCTCTGAGATCGAAACATACAGTTGTTTCCTCTGTCAAGCGTTAATCAAGCTGGACTTTCCAATCATTTGGCCAGACTGCACCACACGAAGGTTGATTCACCTGAAGACAGCTAAGGGGTTGGAAAGAATAATTATCTCCTCAGTGAAACAATGTACTATGTTACTGTCTAGGGATCTTGATCTAGGTCATTTTTTTCTCTGCCAGTTAAAGAATTAAAAGGCAGGAAGATAGGTACTGGGGGAAATTTTAGATACATCAGAGGGAAGAAGAGTCAGTTGGTAAAGAAAGGCTTTCATTAGGAATGAGGAAGTGCATGGACATGCGAATGCATGCATACATGTATGGACAGACTCCAAGGCGTGGACACACACACACACACACACACACCCCCCCCCCAAGTCAAGACCCTATGCCAGTGGTTCTCAACCTGTGGGGCACCTAAGACCATCAGAAAACAAAGATATTTACATTATGATTCATAACAGTAACTGTAGGGACCTCGAGGTTGGCTCAAGACACCCCAAGACCAAGTTCTCAGCACAAAGGAGATTTATCTGTCCCAGAGGGACAGCAGACAGGGATAAGGGACAAAGACAGGAGACAGAGGATGAGGGAGAAGGGAAAGGGAACAAGGGAGATGGGGGAGGGGCAAAGGAGAGGAGGGGAGGGGGACAGAGGACGGCCTCTGTATAGAGAGGAGGCAGACTGGCCCATTGGAAAATAGCAGTTTATAAAGGAACAAGGAGAAACCCTGTGTTAGGATGAGGGGTTTAATTTTAATTGGGCATGTTAATTAGGTGAGCCAAGGGAGCTTTTGATTGCTGAACTTCAATACTTTGATAGCTGGATCTTGTGGTCAGCCTCAGACAGAGGAAGTGGCCAAATAAGGGAATGGGCCTTGGGACTAATGGTTTTTAGGAAGGCAGAGGGAATGGGGGAGAAGGGCAAGGCCTGCCAGAGCCATGTGTGCCACACTCAAGCTGGCCAAAGTCCCTTCAGTTTATATATATATATAGTGGCAACAAAAATAATGTTATGGTTGGGGGGTCACCACAACATGAGGAACTCTATAAAGGGTCGCCACATTAGGAAGGTTGAGAATGGCTGCCCCATGCAAAGCAGAGGTGAGATTCGAAGCAGGAGCCTAGTTTCTCCTTGAAGGTTTATGGTTGGTTTCTTTGGTAGGCTGGTTGTTTTGTTTCTTTGATTTTTCAAGACAGAGTTTCTCTATGTAGCCCTGGTTGTCTTGGAACTCTGTAAACCAGGCTGGCCTCAAACTCACAGAGATCCACCTGCCTCTGCCTCCCGAGTGCTGGATTAAAGGTGTGTGTCACCACCGCTTGGCAAGGTTGGTAGTTTTAAGGGTCCTTGAGGAGGCAGATCAACTTCCCTTTTGGGTTGGCCCGTTAGAACGCAGACATGGAGGCTGATAGGCCTGCACAGGTTTGGGGTGAATACACTGTAGTCTGGCCTTGAACTCGGCAGCCAGTTCCACAGACAGGGGGCCCTACTGGTGGAAGGAAAAGTCTGCCAGGCTTTTGTCTCAGGTCAGGAGGGTAAGGGAGAAGCCAGCCATCTTGGAAGTTGATGAGCTTTATTATCTAGTCTTGGCCCTGTTCCCTGTCTGTCTGTCCCTCACTTGCACATCCAGGAGCCCTGTAGCCATGCAGTGGGTGGCTTGCAGATCTTCATTGCTAAGCCTGCCCAGCTTCTGACTATAATTCATAAAGCACAGCTTGTTGTGGTGGTTTCCCTCTTCTTTCTATCCCGTCTTTGGGTACTGCTCAAATTCCTAAATGTGAGTGCCTGTTATAACCCTCTGACATTCTCACTCCCAGCCAGAGACACTGAACTTGCCTGCTCTCTTGGCCCCAAACTCATAAGGCTTGACTCAAACCTCAAATCTCTTTAGCCTTCTCCCTTCTGCCAGCAGCTGCCCGGATGTGCAGCTTGCCTACTGAAAGGTCATCCATAAGGAAAGACAGACAACGGACAAGCAACTTCAGAAGGTTCAGCTCTTTATTATGACGTAAAACCTCCAAAGGGGGTTTGTAAGAATCTCAGAGCCTGTTGGCCACTTACAAGCTGGGTTAAGGATAGAGAAGAATTGGGCTGTGCCCACGTGTGCATGTGAAAAGTCCCTATTTTTGCTGGGGACTGACTTTGCTATCAGTGACCACAAACAGGTGAGTAGTGAGTGAAAGAATGCTTGATAACTCACAAGCCACCACCAGGGGTCTGCAGGGGGCGGTGTTAGGAAAGCAAGTTTGGAATGTTAATTACTACAAATCATCACCATTTAACCAGAAAGGGAGGAACTTTTCAAAATGTCCTGGGCATGCTTAACACCTGCCCTATAATAGTTTCAAATCTAATACAATGATATTTTTTTTTTTAAGGACAGGGTCTCACTTGTAGGGTTGGTTGACCTTGTTTATGTAGAACAGGCTGGCCCTGAACTCACAGACATCCACCTATCTCTGTCTCTCCAGTGCTGGGATTAAAGGCAAGTGCCATCACACATGGCCTGAATACTTCGACAAATGAGACGAAGAATCCACTGGAAGAAGCCCCCAGTTCCAGGCTAACTGGTAGGGGAGGGTTGAACTTGGCCTGCACCTAACCCCAGCCTTTGCTTTAAGTTTTTAAGACATTTTATTCATCTGGGTGTTTTGCCTGTATGTATGTCTGCCCCTATTGCCACAGTGGTGTCAGTTCTGGGACAGACATTACAGGCCACCAGGTGATGCGGGATCGCCCCGTCTTCTGCAGCAGCCAGTGTCTACTGCTGCATCTCTCAGCCCTTTACTTTTTTAATGATAGATTTCTTGCTCTGATGTTGGCCGCTTTCTGAGGCAGGATTCCTGCAATGTGGTTTTTTTTTCTGCACCGTGGCCGTTCCTCCCAGGGTTCTGTTCCACACCATGGGCCTCTTGTGCTGTTGGACTTTGGCCAACTGAATGACAGTTCCTCATTGGAGCTGCCCAGAGCCTGCCGGGCAATCTAAAAGGATCACAGGCTGAGCCCACCTTAATCACCTTTCTAGGCAGTACAGGAAGAGGTGACTGTCACACAAAATATGTCTGTGCTAGCGTGGCGAGGCTTCGGAAGTCACTCCGGGGTTCCTGAGGACAAAGACATTCTGTTCTGGGACTTAGACAAATCTAGCCTTTAGGAAGCGTGAAGTCCCTCTCTGAGGGCTACTCACAAGGGATGTTTATGCGGATGTGTCAGCAGGGGAACCCACTGCAATTTGGACCACCACAGTCTGGAGGGGCTCTTGAGAGCAGGACTCAAGTGCAATTGTCCTGTGTGCACAGCATCTGACGCAGGTGACTCATTTGTTCTCAAAGCAGCTCCACTAGGCAGGCAGCCGTCCTCCCGTGTGCAGACAGGAAGGGCTGCAGTCTCAGAGAGGCAAGGCTGGTCCGCACGCTCTCTGTCATGCCTGATGCACCCCAAGGAAAGACCTCGTTTCCACTCAAGGCTTCCTGCCATTCACAGCCGCAGAAGTCGGCTTCCTTGGGACTTTGATCCAATGGAAATCTCATAAGCTTTGCCCCTTGACAAATGAAGCTCAGCTTTTCCCTTCATTATCTTGCTACAACCTGACAGTCTCAGAAGCGACCTGGGTCAGTGTTGCTATGGTTACCTTAGCCGGCTAGGGAGGGAGTTGATGAATAAAGCTCCAGGGCTCCCTTTGGCTTCCAGGCTGAGTCCAGAGGTTCTATGGAAAAGAGGAAAAGAGAGATATGTGTAAAACTCACTTCTTTAGACATTAAGCAATAGGGATATTTAATGTGGAAGCCACCTAGCTAGCTTGGTCCCTGGGACAACTAGGTATAGTGGGAATGAGTTTTTGTTTGTTTTTGAGACAGGGTTTAAATGTGTTCCAGGCTGGATTTGGATTTGCTATGTAGCTAAGGATGACCTTGAATTTGTGACCCTCCTGCGTGTCACCTGTCGGGGACCCTCCTTACCCCAGGGGCAGCTTCTCACTGTCTCCTCTACTCAACCATGAGCTGTTGGAAGCTCTGGCTGCTTCTCCACCAGGCCCCCATGGACGGGTGGTAGAGGTAACCTGGCTGATCTGAGTTGAAACGATTCCAAGTTAGAAGCAGCTGTGTGTGCTTTTTTGACCTGTCTTGGCACAAATTGAATGCCTCCCCTATTTTAAAATTAGCTTGGAGTAGTAAGAAAGCTGGAATGGGAACCCGAGAGCTGATTGAAATCCTGACTCGGCTGCTCTCTAGTTGGAGATTTGGTACAAGTCTTTCACTCGTACTGGAACTTGAATTTATGGCTTAAATATCATAAGTAGCCTAACTGAAAAGTAGAACTCTTTCATAAAGAAAAACAAAGGAGAGAGTTTGTGTTTTTGTGTTATTGGAAAAAAAAATGTATTGAGTAAGTTTAGTTATCATACAGATCTAAAATCTGACTCTAAATTTTGAATGCTGTCACTCCTCCAGAAAGCCCTTTTGGGGGTTCCCTTTGTGGTCAAAACCCTCTAAAGGTAACTCCATACTAGATATTCCTATTTATGGACTGGGGAGGCCTGAAAAAATCTTCCTGGTTTGGGCTCTCTTCAATGCCCTTGTTCCTCTTCCCTGGACTTCTGGTCTGAAAGGCCGGATGGGGTGTTCCTCCAGGGAAAAGTTGCACTGATATCTGATGACTGCAAGGCCAGCCCTAGGTCATCGAAGGCTCGAGGCCTCTCCTCACCTCCAGGCTGGTTGTACCCTTCCTGCCTCTGTCACTGCATTTGGCCACCTGACCTCATCTGCCTCAAGGGTCTTCTCTTCCAGCCTTTGAGCTCACTAAGGACTGACGTCTCTCATGCATCCTGATGCCAAGATCCCTGGCACACAGTAAGTGTTCGAGAAACCCAGCTGAGTTATAGACTGGGTATGGGACAGGAGATCAAACTGCCAAGCGTTAAATTTGTGGCCGGAATCCTCAATAACTCACCATTGGCTTCTGCTTCAGTGGGAGTCATTCCAAGTACGTGGAAACGGCTTTTTGACCGTGCACTTACTAATATTGTAAAAGAAAAACAACCAAAAGTCAGGGAGGCCAGCGCTGGTGGCCAGCGTTGCACAACCCAGGTCGGCAGGGGAGGCACGGGTGTGCTGTGACAGGAATTCGCTTCATGTCTTAGTGAAAGGAAAAACTCCCTGGAGGTGAATCTCTGAGCCAACGAGTGTGACCCATCTCACAGCTCCTCCATGACGAAGATCGCTCAGTGACACCTGGATTCCCCCTTCCCGGGCATCTGGTACCCCCTCTCTGTGCAGCTGCCTCCAGTTTCAGTCAGCTTCCGCTTAGGGATCAGTGGGCTCATGGGAGTCTTTTCCGTTCTCACTGTTAAACTGGTGACACTTCCACCATGTGGATGTTTCATTGCGTCTCCGTGGTTTGATCAAAGCCCTTCCTTGCTTCTTGCCTTGTCCAAAGACAGACTTTTAAATAACTGTTCCATTGAGTGAAGCTCACTCCACAGAGTTCGCCCTGTGTGTAGGTCTGTTCTCTAGTTCAGTCACAGGGCTTGGCCCCCATCACCACTGATTCCAGAACATTCCCATCACTCCCAAAGACACTCATACCCACCAATGCTCACCTCTTCTCCCATCCGCTGGCAGTCCCTGCCTGCTGCTCCTCTGGATCCTCCCATTCTGCACATTGCATCTAGATGGAAAAATGTGGCCTCGTGTGTCTAGCTACTTTTTCTACCACAGTGTTTTCAAGGTCCGCTCATGCATCCATATCAGTACCTCATTCCTTCTTTACGGCCAAATGATATTTCAATGTGTGGATTTGGTTTATTCATCTACTCACTGATGGATATTTCAGTTGTTTCTTCTTTTGGAAAATGTGAACAATACTATTGTATACAGTTGTGTGAGCAAATGTTTTTAGTTATTTGTGTAACTACTGATGAGTAGAATCCCTAGGTGTTTGTCATTTAAGGAGTGGTTTCAGTGTCTTAAGTGTGGGACAAGGCTTCTACACAGTTAAGGCAAATGCAGACCACTGGGGTCTAAAAAGGGTTCCTGTGAGTTCTAGAACCCTCTCCTCTCTCCTGGATCATCCATCATACCTGGACACTTCCTGTAGACCTCCTTCCCCCTGGCACAGCCAGCCTTTAACCTGTGAATGGAGACAATCCACCCAAGCATTCCTTACACAACTCGGAATTCTTCAGTGAAGAAAGCAAAAAGCCCTGTTCTTATGGAACTCGTATTACAGTGGGATAAAGACAGGCAAACAAATACAATTCTATTAATAGACATACGTGTGTGTAGCTGGCCACCCACCCAAACCGATTCCTTAGCCAGTATGGAATTACTCCTGTCCTAACAGGTGCAAAGATCACATTTTCTGTTTCTCTCTATCCAGGCGTGGTCATGTGATTAATCTTTATCAGTGAGATGTGAACAGAAGAGACCAGTGTCTTCTAGAAGAGGCCTTTAAGAAATAGGTGGGCTTTCTTCAGACTCTTTCTCTCTGTGTTTCGGGAACAGGGGACTTTGAGACCACCAGAAATGACAGGCCCACAAGATGTGAGGAACCTGGGGCCCAAATCACCAACATGGAAGAAAAGCTATTGGCCCACCCGGAATACCACAGTGACGTGGACAGACAAGCTAACTGCCCGTGGATGACCTCTGAAACGTTGGGGTCACTTCTTAAGGCAACTAGTATTTCCCTAATAATATTGAAATTGAGAGGACTTTCCTGTCAATTATAATCAGTCAGGTCCACATTTTCTGGAAACATTTAATATACTCTGACATTTGCTTCCTGTTCTGTGCCTTTTGTATCAGGATCCTCTAAGGCAGTGGTTCTCAACCTGTGGTTCTTGACCCCTGTGGGGGGTCGCATATCAGATATCAGATATTTACATTACAACTCATAACAGTAGCAAAAGTACAGTTCTGAAGTAGCAACGAAATAATTTTATGGTGGGGGGGGTCACCACAACATGAGGAACTGTATTAAAGGGTCACAGCATTAGGAAGGTTGAGAATTGCTGGGCTAAGCCAACGTTTTCCCCACAATTTTTCTACCCATCCAGAGTATTTCCCAAAAGATGCTCAGTAGAGTTGGCAAACTAAGAAGGACCAGACACTGGGGAATGGGGGAAGGGAGAGGGTATATATTATATTATTATATTAATAATCTTCCTCTACCACGAGGGTATATATTATATTATTATATTAATAATCTTCCTCTACCACTTGCCAAGTCTCCCCACCAATCACACAGTTTTGTGTCTGTTGCCAGACACTTCCTATCTGGAGTTCTAGAACTGGCAAATATATCCAGCAGAGATCTACGTAAGCGAGGGCACCTGTTCTCGCAAAGCTGGCCTCTGCGTATTCACAACTGCCACTTCCTGTGTGTGGAAGCCCATTAAGCCCACTTGGAGACCTGGGATGGAATTACGTCACACCAGGAAGAGCGATGCTTCCCAGGTTTAACTTTAAGGGTCTCTTCTCTTTCCCCACATCTTCTCCAGGCTCTCCTTCCTCCCCCTCTTCCTCTCCTTCCTTAGCACCACCACCTTATCTCCACCTCCCCCCATCTTCAGAGAGTCTTCCAGCTCTCTCCCAAGTTTGGGGTCTTCACTTCCAGGTTTCGCTTTTTTTTTTTTCTTATTTGAACCATCAAGATTTCCCACTGTGCCTACCACAACACACATGGTCACCCTCTGGACCTACTGTCCTTAAAATAGAGCACCGGGGTTTATAGAGAGCCAGGAGATCGTCCTAGTAGACATTCAAATCATGACTGTTTTCTGTCTTTAAGCATCCGCAACACCTGCCACAGTCTAGACATTCCATGCATCCACATCAAATTGAACCAACGGTGCCTGGAAATACATTAGAAACACAGAATTTACCGGAAGGGAGCACAAGTTAGTTTAAAAAGAATGCATTGTGATGGCGGCTAGCTGTCTTTACTTCTCTGTGAGTTTAAATAGAGTTGGACATGGTGGCCCAAACCTGTATTCCCCTAGTACTTGGGATGCAGACACTGGGTTGGATCTAGAGTTTGAGGCCAGCCTGGGCTACATAGTCCATTTCAGGCCAATTTGGGCTACAAAGCAAGAAGCTGTCTCCAACAAAACCCAAACTGAAACCAAAGCCCAGGTGATTCGGCTGGTGGTGTAGAAGAAGGGCTTCTCTGCCATGCCCTGCAGGCAGCAGATAGCAGCGGGCACTCTTGTCCTTGTGGCAGATGTTTCTGGGAGAGCTTGTTTCCTGTTTAGTTCACAGACACCTGCACTTTTGCATGTTCTTGCTCAGACCCAGCATTTCTCATTCTAAGGCTTCCCCCCCCCCCCCCCCCCCCCCCCCCAGTGCTTAAACCTCCAAACTGGCCTGAAGCCCTTCCTCACACTTCTAGAGAGGGACCAATCTTTTTAAGGGTTTCGGAGTCTGTAGACACTTGAGCCATGGTTCGGGGGGTCCTGCTTCTCAGAGCTGCGATTTCCATGTTCCTCCACTTGATGACTACAGTTAGTTGTTGACATCTCCATGCGGCAGGCAGTACACTCAGCATCTTTATATGTTATCTCGGGGATCCTCACGATTGTTCTAGGAGTTAGCTACTGTACTGACCCCATTCAGCCTTCAGGAGGAGGTTGAGGGAGGAAACAATTTGTCCAAGGCCATGTGGTGAGTAGACAGTGTTCCCTCCAGGTCTTTCAGACTCCAGAGTTCCGTTCTCTCGGTCACTGTGTTTTGCAGCGGAAGGTGAAACTCCTGACTTGCTCAGCCACCCGTGTAACATTAGAAAGCAAATCCGTATTCTGTTGCCTCGTCACCCCAGCAGGGTGACGGGGGCTGGTACAGGCTCTTGTTGAAGGGGCAGGTCTGCTTTGAAAGTGGATTTGGGGGAAGGGAAGAAAAAGAACGATTGTCAGACTGCATAGAGCATATTCTTAATTATTTTCTTAATGTGTGTGGACGTTTGCCTGCATGGATGTCTGTGTGCCAGATGCATGTAGTGCCTGTGGAGACCAGAGGAGGCCTTGGATACCCTGAGACTGGAATTATCCAGTTGTGAGTCATCCTGTGTGTGCTGGGAATGAATCTTAGGACCTCTGGAATGAGCAGTCAGTGCTCTTAACTGCTGAGACAACTCAAGCCACACATTTAGCACATTCTAATCCCATGACTGAATGTTTTTGTTTGTTTGTTTGTTTAGTGTTTCAGTAATGTTCCTTGGAGTGATAGCAGAATCTTCAAATTTTCCATTCAGAAGCAATTTAACAGTGTATTGCTCATTTCCCCCCTCTAAGAAAGACGAGAGAAATGACCCTGGGGTCTGTTTCCTCTCTCTCTCTGACAGAAATTGGGAGCGCAGGGCAGATGGACAACTGAGAGGCTTACCGTGGACTAGCTTTAGAAGTCCGAGTGAGGCTTCAGACTCCAGTACTCCCAGGATAGAAGAAAACCAAGGGTGTTGTCTCTCCCCTGGGACCGTGTTCATTACTGCTGACCCATCTAGACCAGGCTGGCTCCAAGGTTTCCTGTGGAGGATATTGGTAGGAGACGTGCCCAGTGATGGTCTCTTGGGGCTTTGAGGGTTGGTTTCAGCAGAGGTGTTGAGAAAGTAACTCAGAATAGGAGCTGCCTACAAGAATCTGCCCTTTGGCCGGGAGGTGGTGGCGTCGGCGTCGACGTCTCACCCCTTTAATCCCAGCACTTGGGAGGCAGAGGCAGGTGGATCTCTGTGAGTTCGAGGCCAGCCTGGTCTACAGAGTGAGATCCAGGGCAGGCACCAAAACCACACAGAGAAACCCTGTCAGAAAAAAAAAAAAAAAGAAAGAAAAAAAGAAAAGAATCTGCCCTTTATATATATATCATTTTCCCCTTCCATGGTGGCACATGGCTTATTTTCCAGTCTTTATCGGCTATGTAGACTGACTTTTACCCCAGCTCCTCACTGTCTCTGGTAGTCACCAGTTCCTCAGGCAGCTCTGCGCTTCCTCCCTCCCTTGTCCGTTGATGCTGCATCTGCTGTGTGTCTTGTTTCAGTCAATGGGCTGCAGCAGACACGCAAGCAGGGACCTGACATGTTTTGCACGGTTAGGTGTCTTTTGTCATGTGCTTTGCAGCATACACCAGGCTAGCCCACTGACCTAAAGAGAACAAGAAATACACAGGGCAGGGCAGAGTGCAGTTGGCCACACTCAGCCTGCATCAGATTGTGTCTGGCCACTACATAAATAAATGAGGAAAATGCATGCATATTCCTGTGAGCCTCGTTGCAATAACTGACCTCTAAACCAGTGCGTTTCTGCTAATGCACTCCCAAAGTGCTCTTCGCTTGAAGCTGGGAGTCAAAGGCTTTCCCAAGCCTTGGTCAGGATCTGTGTTCGAATCTTATGTTTTCAACTCCAGAAGGCTACCTCTAAGTCTTGAGGGTGAGGGTGGGAGATGTGGTAAGCCTAGAAAGGAAGCGTTAGGAGGTAAGAATCCTCGTGGGAAAAGAATCGGTTACTGAAGAAATAGGTCGTTGTGAAATGAGCCGCTCTATTTGATCTTTAGGTTAGATCTTCTGAGTGTTCTTCTCTTAGGGGATAAGCCGGGGCTGTGTGGGCAGGACTTTTAGGATGTGCCCGGAATTTGCACAATCTGAAATGTAAGATGATGGAGGCCCCATGTGAACCTCAAGTCCAGAGACAACACAGAAGCCATCAAACCCTTTCAGGGGACCGCAGAATATCTGTGTTGTGATAGATACACACACATATGGAAAATACAGAAAACAATGGAGAAAGTGAGACTCGTCTTTACCCAAAGATAATTACAATTGGCATTTAGAATTTCCCCTGATTTTTTTTTTTTTTTCTGACAGGGTTTCTCTGTGTAGCCTTGGCTGTCCTGGAACTTGCTCTGTAAACCAAGCTGGCATTGAATTCAAGGATCCACCTGCCTCTGCCTCCCGAGTGCTGGGGTTAAAGGTGTGTACCACCATGTCCAGCTTCACCTTGTTTTCTTACCAGGGACCTACGACAGTTTGTATTTCACTTCTCCTTCATACTTATGCTTTGAGTAAAAAAACCAAAACTAAAACCAACAACAAAAAACCCATTTTTCTTCTTTGTATGCTTTGAGTATCTAGCTGAAGCAGCTGGAAGAGGAAGAGAGGCCTAGGGATTAAGCCACGGTATGTGTGTGGTGGGAGGTTGTCAGCCCTGGAAGCAGATTTCACTCAACTCAAGTGGGCCCTGGGCGTTGCCCGCCAACTTCACTGTAGCTTTCTTCTCTCTCTTCAGTTTCTGCAGATCTCCTTAGTGCTGCACGAAATCTAAATGGTCTTCTAATAAAAACCCGGAGCCAGAAACTGGGGTAAATGCTGAAAGATCAGAGAGACAAAGCAAGCCACTAGAGAAACTTCTCGCCACTACCGAATCCTCGGAAGAATGGAAGTCGAGATCCTATCTCCACGAATCCTCTGACTGAAAAGGCTCTAGTTCCTGTCTCCTCACACTTTACATGCCTTTCTCAACCCAGCCATTTGACTTCTTTCCTAGTGCTGGGATTAATGGCGTGTGTGCTTCCCAAATACTGGTAGCAAAGGCATGAGATCTCAAGTGCTGGGATTAAAGACGTGTGACTCCCAAGTACTGAGATTAAAGGTGTGTGCCACACCTGCCTGGCTCTGGCTGTTTCTCTCCCAGACTGAATCTGTCTAGGAGAGAAAATAGTCCAGGGTAGCTTTGAACTCACAGAGATCCAGATGGATATCTGCCTCCTGAGTGCTAGGATTAAAGGTGTGTGCCACCACTGCCTAGCCTCTGTGTTTAATCTAGTGGCTGGCTCTGTCCTCTGATCCTCAGGCAAGCTTTATTTGATACACAATATATCACCACACCATAGTCCACTTTTCATTGAGAAAGAAGTCAAGTGATATGGGAGTCTGTGGGAGTCCAGCTCCGACCTGCTCCCATCTTTTGAAGGGTTCTTGGGTGGAGGAGAGAGGGATAAGAAAATATCAGATAGAAAGAGAGACCTAGATGACAAGAAGAAAGACAGAAACACAGGATAGCTTCGGGAGGGCCTGAGTCAATACTTAACAGCCCCGAGCTTTATTCAAAAGGGCTTTTTATAATATGCCAAGGGGAGAGGCAAAAGACCTTCTCCTTCCAAACACCTGGTAAACACCCCCTGGCCAAATCATCTCCTTATGCAGCCCTGCTGGGTAAAGCAAGCTCAGATTCTCTGACCCTGAGTAAGGTCTCACTAGATAGCCCCTGTGGGCCTCCACAAAATGGAATGTAACTTCTATAACGTTTCTTCACCATCTGGCTTGTATGTGCCCATTTAGTTCACCCTTTCTGTGACTGTCGTGTGGTGTTGGCTACATCTGCTTATTTCTCCTCCACCTAAGAAAGACTGCAGTCTTTCTCCAGTGTCCCCATTCACATACAAACATGATACCTTTTCCATCTTTTTACTTTTGTTTTGCTATGGGGATGGGGGGGGAGCACGGTGTTGCTACATTGCTCAGGCTTCTCTCAGACTCCTGCTTCAAGGGATCTTCTTGCCTCATCCTCCAGAATCCCTGGGATGACAAGTGTGTTTCACCAGGTTCAGCCACCCCTCAGCTTTCAAAAAAGGAAGCACAGTTTGTGATCTTCACTGGTTCTGAACCTATTAGTGCCTGTTTACCCCTTTACAGCAGAAGTCCTTAGAAGGTTGCCCCCACTCACGTCCATGCTTCCTCTCTTCCCATTCTACCAAGCCTCAATTGTCTTCACTGACAGAATCATCACAAGGCCACTGGTGAGTCCTGACCCCAGGTTTCCAATGGTCTATGCATTTGATGAGCCCTGACCCCAGGTTTCCAATGGTCTATGCATTTTTCTTCAACTTCACATTGACGTGTTCCTGAGGACTTACTTCACCTTAGCTCCTGGGATACTATGGAGTTGCATTCTGCTTACTGTGGGACATTTCCAGTCTTTACTGTCCCTCATATCTCTTTTATCTCAGGTTAGAAGCCATGTGACTTAGCCCCTGTTCCTCTGCTCCTCTTTCCACACACTCGTTCCCTCTAGCCTCGTGATTTCCAAGGCTGTCTGTAGGATTGCTGGTAACTCCCACCTCATCCTTTCCCTGAACTTCAAACTCCTGTGCTGGAGTGCCTGCCTGCTTTGGCATTTGGCACTCACAGGCTCTCTAAGCAAACATGTCTCAACAAACACCTGATTCCATCCGGGGCCAGAACGTGCAGCTTTCCTCGGGCTAATTCCTCCCTTCTGCTCGTTAAGGCTGAAATCTTGGGTGTCAACTTTGATTCTTCATTCCTTTGGTACTCTTGACCCAAACTGTCTAGGGTTCTGTCAGCTCCGCCTCTGAGTACCTGCAGTACTACCAACTGGTTCATACCAGCATCTTCCTCACACAGACTGTGGTCAAACCTCCCAGCTAATCTCTGTATGCTAAGCTCTCCCCACACTTGCCTCCCAAATCTATCTTCCATGTAGATGCTAGACTGACCACATCTATTTCTCAAATCACCTTCCTACAGTTTCCCACCCATTCCGCAACAAAGCTGAGGCCCTGGCTTACGAGACTCATGGCCGCCACACCCTTGCTCATTGGTCTCCAGCCCTGAGGTCTCTTCAGCACTGCCCTCCACACAATGTGCTTGTACTTCAGGGCCTTTGGGAGAAACGCTGCACCCACAGTGGGGGGTCCTCTGCCTTCAGCCTCCTTCCTTCATTGCTTGCTTGGGCTCTATCCTGGGGAGTGATGTGTTGGAGAAGCCTTGGCAGAGGGGAATGAACTAGATGAAATAGGGACTTTGAGAGCCCTGCTGATTGGATGGAGCTGCTAAAACTCAGAGCTTGTCCCGGGAGAGAAGCACTCAGGGGTCTACACCGTGGTCCACAGAGAGCAAAGCTAGCTGAGACTCATGGTGGAGTCGGTTTGTATTCCTCTAACAGCCACTTCCCCGCCTCCTGAAGGATGGTTAGCGAGATGATGGGGGAATCAGAACAATAGTTTGTAAAAAAGAGTGGGGACCTAGGTAAAAGTATTCAGATCTCTTTTCTGTGCCACAGATTTCCTGCCTGCCAAGAGCCTGAGGTGGTAGAAAGGGAAAAGGATGCCAACTGGGACTTTATACTCTGGCTATTAGTAATTAAGATACTTCGCAGTTTCGTTTCCTCCTGGGAGGTCTTGTCTCACCAAGTGCACTGGAGGATCCCGTGCCCACTGGAGTCTTCATCCAGGGCAGAAGAAGCAGCTAGCAATCCAGTTACGTTACAGATGAGCGTTCATCTTCTTGGTTTTTGTTCTGAATTCTAAGGGGGAGTCAAAACTGTCAAGCAACCCCTAGCCTGGAAGAAAAGATTCTTGTGACTCTCTTGAGAGTCAAGAGAGAGGAAAAAGCCAGAACAGAGCAAGGAAGAGACAAATGAGCAAAAGAACACAAGCTGAGAAAGTGGTTGTCTAGGATGAGGAGGACTCTGTCATTAATACCACCTGAGGAAGGGCATTTCAAATGTCTACTTTACTTACTTATTCAATGGATGTATTGTTCGAAATTTTTTTTTTTTAATTTGGTCTAGATTTGTAAAGGGAGGACTCTGCAAGTGCTAGGTAGAGGCTCAGGAGTAATGGCTAGTCATCTTAGCAGCTGCAAGTCTGGGAAGGAGTCTGTTTATTGGAACTGGAGGTGGAGTGTAGGGGAGGAAACCACCGCATAGATAGTCTTGGGACATCAGAGGAACTAAGTGAAGGTCACTGTAAAATGAAATCATGTCCCTGGGAAGCACGGAGTTACTTTAGTGGCTTTAGTAACGGTCCCCTACCTGACCCAAGCATTCTGGACTGTGCATTTGTCTAGCATTCAGCCCTCTATAATTATTACCCCCAAATCAACAGTCAATTAAGAAAAATTCAGCAACACATTTCGACTTCTGCTTTCACCCAGATGAGGTAGAATGGACAGACCATCTTTCATGTGCCTGAAGTAGCAGGAACAGACAAGATGTGATACTATTTATCATCATCATCATTTGATTTAAAATTTTTTGAGATTCAAGATCCGATCATTTATTTGTTACTCTTCAAGACTTAATTTTGACTGAGCTTAGACTTAGAAGTGCTCTCAGGGCAGACAGTCTGTGTCTCTTGTGATCTGCTCCTGGTGGTTTTCTTTGGTTTCTTTCATTCCCTTGGCCAAAAGATTAGCATATCCTGCAGCCTCCTTGTTTTTCTTAGTGCTCTTGTCTCTGTCTCTCTCTCTCTCTCTCTTTGAGATAGGCTCTCTCTATTAGTCCTGGCTGTTCTGGAGCTATGTAGACTAGGCTGGCCTCAAACTCAGATCTCCTGCTTCTGCCTCTGTTGTGCTGGAATTAAAGGTGTGCACCACCACACCTGAGCCCCGTGCATTGTTTCTTCAGAGAAACACATCAATTGGCATTTGCGTTACAGGGCATATAGAGTAACAAAACGACTGAATCCTGGATGCTTTGGTCCTGGACTCCTTACCTTCTTTGTTTAAGGGCTTTCTGACAGTGTATTGGCAGACATCATCATCATCTTCAGAGAGATTGAAAAGCTTTTGGATTCTGCTAGCTCATTTGGGCCCCAACTGCCAAGGCACAGTGGTATCTGTTGATCCTGGCATATCTATGTCTCTCTGCTTCTGTCTCTCTCTGTCTCTGTCTCTCTCCAATAACCAAGTTGATAACACTCAGCATCCCCAATGCATGTGCAAACAGACTTGTGCTTCCTCTCTCCAGTTCCTCTTGGTCTATAACAAGAATATCCTTCACTAAACAGCAGGTGCACTCTGCCATGGGTCAAGACACCTTGCTCCACAGGAAAACCTTGTCATTTCCACTGACTCAGACCACAAAACCCATCCACTCTTCACCCAGAGCATTAGCAGCTACTTCTGTGGCCATATTATCATAGAAAGTATGGAGTTTGTGTTCATTGTCTACTCCAATGAGTTTCCAACAGTTGGTGCCTGGGAAGGAGATATTCAGCTTCATCTTGACAAGACTGACTGCCTAGAAGATGCAGACACTATTGTTTTTGGGATACTGGCTCACAGATCAGGCAATGGAGGACTGAGATTGCTGAGACACAGTTCTTCATAGTCTCCGTCATTGTCTAGAGTTTCCAAGCGGCAGTGGATTGGAGGTGGTAAGCTAAGCTCAGGAGTCTCAGAGTTAAGAAGCTAGATGAGAGTTTGAGGAAGGGAGGCTGTGCAGGCAGAGAACTGTGGAGGTCAGCAGAGGGGCCCCTGGTAGATTAAGGCAAGCACTGGTCACTGGGTAACAAAGCAGATGTGTGAGGAGACTAGCAAAGAACCACTCAGAAGGGATGCGGAGGGAGATTCCCCAACAGCTGTATCAGAACCATTAGCTATCCTTGGAGCTCGAGAGACAGTCCAGTAGATAAAAGCACTTGGCTCTTCCAGAAGACCTGAGTTTAGTCCCCAACACTCACATTGAGTGGCTCACAACCACCTATAACTCCAGCTCCAGGGTGTCCAAATCCTCTTCTGGCCTTTGTGGTCTCTCACACACAACTGTATGCCATATAGTCACCTCCCCCACATAGAAAAAATAAAAAACTTAAAACTCCAAAATCTCTAGATAGCCAATTAATGTGAACAAAATCAAATCATGAGGTTAAACTACAAGAAGAACACGCGCGGCCTCCTTTTGATCCTGGGTTAGGCAAAGGTTTCTTAGGTACAACACTGACAACAATATCCTTAACATTTCAAAATGATATCAGCTTTATTGATAATGACATAAAGCTGGTACAGGTGTCATGTCGGTCTCTTTGATTTTAGTCATCTTAAGTGGTGGAAAAGGATGTTGGGAATGTGTTGGTAATGCCCTTTGAAGTTCTGAATTTTACTGGAGTCCAGCTTATCTTTTATTGATTTTTGTACTCTTGCGCTCATATAAAAAACAGCTATTTAACCGGAAGTCATAAAGGTTTACACCTGTTTGTTCTAAGTGTTTTAAAGTTTTATCTTTTTAAGTCTTTGGTCTCCTTTTAGTTAGTTGTTTTATGTTGGGGAGGGAGGTTCTTTATCTTGATACAGTGATGGGCAATCAAATTGTAAACACAAATCTGTACAGTTTATTACATGTCAATTACACTTCAAAATCAGTTCAAAAGTGATTTTTTTCAAATGATGTAAGTAAATGCTATATATTTGTGATGGAGAATTTAGAAGAAGGAATATGGATTTTGTTCTTTTATTTCATTCTTTGTCAGTTTTTGTTGTTGTTTAAATCATGGGATGGGGATGTAGTTCATTTGGGAGAGTACTTGCCTAATATGCACAAAGCCCTGGGTTCAATCTCCCACACCATAAAACATAAATATTTTAATATTGCTCAAGAATATAAATATTCTAAGGCTTAAATAACAATGAACATTTTAAAAACATGGTCATTTATTTCACTATTTAAAATGTATGAGCCCATTAAAATAATGAAAACGTAAACGTCAATGCAATCCCATATTAGAAAGATCTTAGAACAGAAGGGCTCAAGTCTTTACTGAGAAAAGAATTAGTCTCCTAGATCCTCTCTGTACTATTTACCTTTTTTTTCTTTCTTTTAGATGGGGTCTCACATAGCCCTGGCTGTACTAGAACTTGCTATATAGACCAGGCTAGCCTCAAACTAAGAGAGCTGCCTATCTCTGTCGTCTGGGGTTAAAGGCATGTACCACCACACATGCCACCTTTTATTTATTTTAAAAAAAGTAAAAAGTGTGCATATATCATCTTTTAATAAGACATAGTGTTTGTCCTTGAAATATATTTAACCTGGTTCCTGTCTGTCTCTGGTATCACTGAAGCCTCTTTTGTTCTTTCCTGGCCTTCCTGGGGTTAACCCTGACTGAGAGTTTTCCCAGCAGTGACATCAGAATGGATCTGCCCCAGGAATGAGGACTTGCAAGCAGGCAGGGCCTTGCAAGACCCACTGAATTGAGCAGCTGGAGCCTGTTTGACATTGTCACATGCTAGGGGAGGCAGAGGAAAATGAGGAGAACACTAATGAGTTAGAAGCTCCCTTCAAGCCCTGTTCTTATCTAAGAAGGCCGGGAGGTGGGCATCCACCCTTGGCCTCCTCTACTCCCAGGTTGCTCTGGCACCTCCACATAAGCAGCTCAGTCTGGGCTGGCCAATTTTTTTTTTTTTTCAGATGAGGTTGCTCTATGTGGTACTGGCTACACCACAACTCTCTCTGTAGACCAAGCTGGTCTTGAACTCAGAGATCCACTTGCCTCTGCCCCCAGAGTGCTGGGATCAAAGGCGTGTACCACTACACCTAGCTACTTTGACTTTTAAGTCTCCCAGGGCAGCTCCTGGCTGTGGAGAAGAGGCTGGCAGGGGAAAGCAGCCCCGGAGGTCCTGAAGGAGAGATAGCTTCTTGTCTTCCTCGAAAGTGTTGTTCTAAGTCCCTTCCACGATAACTATGCTGTGGAGCATCTTGGGAGATAAAGGGTTTGACTTGTCCCAGCAGCCCATCTCTGTGTCATCTGCTTGTCTTTCCATCCCCCTTTGTCAAAGTGGCCTTGCCTGGGACAGAACCCGGGCCTGAGCTGATGGAGAGGAGGCTGCAGGCAGTGTGACCGCTGGAGAGGACACCCAGCTGAGGGGACAGTGTATACCAGGGTGACGACGAGGCAGCAAAGGCCCTGAGGATTCAGCAGCAAGCAAGCGCACCACTGTCTCTGCTCTCACAGAGGTCAGGTTCTAATGGGGAGATGGCAAATAAAATAATAATAATAATAATAATAATAATAATAATAATAATTCCAAGTACTATGGGAAAATTAAAACAGGACAAGGTGACAGAGAGGAAAGAATGACTTAGTGATGAATGACAGTCATGGCTTGGGTAGGAAGTGTCCTCCAAGGAGCTCATGTCTTGAAGCTGGGTCCCCAGCTGGTAGAGGCAGCCCTTGAGAAGTGATCGGATGGGGGGGGGGCAGGTTAGACTTCATGAATGGATGAACCCATTGATGGATTCATAATTCGACGGCAGAATTGGGAGGTGAGTGGGTTCCTGGGGTGCGCCTTTGAAATGCTGCTTCCTGGGGCCCCTCCCTGTTCTCCTCTCTGTTTCTTGGAGGCCACAAAGCATAGCCTCTGCCTCACATCCCTGCTGCTGGGACGTTTCACCGGTCTCAGGCCCAAAGCAGGGCAGCAGCTGACCTTGGGCCCAGACCTGAAACTGGAGTCAAAAGTTAAGTACGTTTTCCTTCTTTAAAGGTGTTTTTCTCAGGGAACTTTAACAGCGACCAGCCACTAACAGAATCCCTGGGTGAACAGTTGGGGGTGGAGACGAGCAGGGATCCAGTGAACTAAGACAGGCCCCAGTGGCTGCTGAGGAAGAAGAGTCACTCTCCTTTGGGGACACAGCTTCTGGTAAGTTGCTCATGATGCAGTGGATGGCCACATACCCATAATGCATATGGGCAGAACTGATTGAACTTGAGTTTATTAATAAAAATAATAAAAAGAGGACATGAAGTTGAGAGGGAGATGGACTGGGGGGCACTAGGGGAGTTGGAGGGAGGTAACGACTTGTGGATATGATCAATATACATTGCATAAATGTACGCAACATTCAAAGGCTAAAAAAACACTATTTAAAAAGATAAGCCCGGCTGGGCGGTGGTGGTGGTGCACTCCTTTAATCCCAGCACTTGGGAGGCAGAGGCAGGCGAATCTCTGTGAGTTCGAGACCAGCCTGGTCTCCAAAGCAGGTTCCAGGAAAGGGGCAAAGCAACAAAAAAAAAAAGATAAGCCCTAAGCACCTGCCTTTCAAAAACTGCATCGGGATACTCTTGTCTTTGTAGATGCTAAGAGATGGCAGCTTTGAAAGCTTTGAAATCCTTTCCTCTAGATGGGTCGAAAAATAAGTATTTTTTTAATACTTAAAAAATAAAGGAGTTGTTTAAAAACCAGTCTGGACTCTTCACTGTGTATTTGTTTAACATTAAATGTGTCACTACCCACACTTGAAGAACATCCTTCAAGAACAAAGACTCCTAATGTTTCAGTTGGAACATTTCCTCATCTTAAAACGTGGGCTTTTATTGAAATGTTTATCCTTTCGGGATGGGCTGTGAACAGACAGCAGAAACATCACCATGTTAATGCTATTCAAGTCAATACCAGGGCCTTTGTGTAGGGCCTCCCTTTCCCATGGAAGCATATGGAACATAAAAAACCACATTAGAAATTTTATGAGACCAATACCACAGACTCTCAGCAGCCTGGCCCGTTAGATTGTGCAATATCACCCTGTGTCCCATGCACAAGACCTAGGGGCTTGAAAATCTGCAGGATGAGATTCTGAAATAACTGTGTGTGTGTGTGTGTGTGTGTGTGTGTGTGTGTGTGTGTGTGTGACCTCATGCACGTGGAGGTCACGTGTATTTGTGTGTATCTGATAGCTATGTATCAGAGGACAATCTGTGGACTAGTTCCTCAGATATCGTCACCTTGGTTGCCTATGCTCACCAATCAACTGTACAGGCTGGCCAGCAAGCCTGTCGACCTCCCTAGCACTGGGGTCACAAGTGCCTACTGTCGTGTTTGGATTTTTAAAATGCGGGTTCTGGAGATTGAATTTCGGTCCTGATACTAGGATGGCAAGTACTTTACTGGTTGAGCCATTTCCCTAACCTCTACCACTCACTTGAAAAAGATTTCTGTTTTCTTATTTTTATTTATATGTATGAGTCTCTCTCTCTCTCTCTCTCTCTCTCTCTCTCTCTCTCTCTCTCTCTCTCTCTCTCTCTCTCTGTGCATTTGAGTCTGAGTGCCCACAGAGGCCCAAAGAGGGTGTCAGACAGGTCCCCTGGAGCTGAAGTTACAGGTGGTTGTGAGCCATCAGATGTGGCTGCTGGGAACTGAACTCAGGTCCTCTGAAGGAGAAGCAAATGCTCTTAGCTGCCGGGCCACCATCTCTCCAGCCAAGCCTCATAACCTGCTCTTAATAGTGGGATCACTTGAAAGAAAGTGGAAAGCAGGGAAAGTGGGGTTCCATACCGAACCCCCGTTCCTGGGACAGTCTCCCGGGGCTCAGTGCAGGGAGGAGGCCTGGGTGTCAGGTGGATGTTGCGTTCTCTGCTTCTTTTTACCTTCCCCCGGGCCTGAAATAGGAGCTGCTATTACTGTTGTGACCAACATGCCTTAGAGAAGCAACTTCTAGGAGGACAGCTTGGCTTTGGCTCAGAGTTCCAGAGGGTTGACTCTACGGTCATTTAGTTTATGCACTTGGACAGGGCAGCATGGCTGTGGATGTGTGTGCTGGAAGAGAGTTGCTCACCTCGTAGCGGGTCAGGAAGGTGACAGAACGCAAAAACCCGCAAGCAGCTAGAGATAATATATCCGCGTTGTTTGGTCTCTGCTTGTAAAGCTTCCCAGCTTCCCCAAATCTGAGGACTCTCCCCCAATATCTGAGGACCAACCATTTAAAAAGGAGGTCTTGCGCTGGGGGTGGGGCGGGGGGCGGAGCTTTTACATTCAATCCATAAGAGGATCCATCCCAGGAATCTCTTTCTGTTCCTCCATCCTTGCTTGGCCTCTGCCTCCCTCCTTCCTGCTGAGCTATGTAGTTTGCTGTGAGAGGGCAGCCAGCTACAGTGGGCGAGGTGTCCGAAAGACAGGCGGTGCTAAGACCCTTTGGGTGGGGCAAATCTGCCCACAGCAGTGGGTACAGAAAGGACAAGGTTGGCAGCCGTGGCGACGATGGGATAGCCATGCAGCTCCTGTGGGACCCAGCCGGCAGGACGGCGCAAATGGTGATGTATACAAACGTCAAAGTGGAGAGCAGGCCAGGCCGTTGGGTAAGGGGGGTGGACAACAATGGCGGAAACACATCCTCACTAGCTGACAGCTGAGTGAGCTTGGGCAAGGACTAACTCTCTCAGCCTCTGCGTCCTCATCTGTCAAAAGGTTGATGTTCTGTGCTCCCCCCACAGCTGGGATTATGCTTTAAATGGGGGACTCTGGATGATAGACAGGCTTGTGCTTTCAGGCAGGTTTTAGTGCAACGTGATGAAGATCTGTTTCTCGCATGGATGTGATACTGTGTGTGGCTTGAAGAACACACACACACACACACACACACACACACACACACACACACACACACGTATGCATGCACGCACACATGCACACAGGCACAAAAGCAAAACAGCAGCAGAATCAGGTCAGGCTGGGCTCTTGGTATAGTGACTGGAACTAGTCCCTCAGGTGACTTGAGTAAGGGAGCTACTTGGTTAAAAGTTTTGTGGCAAAGACCTCCTGATCCAGCTCTTTCTTGGATTAACTATTGCACAAGGCCCTCTTGGGTTTGAGAACTTCCGCCAATCAACCTAATTGAACTCATTTGCATTCCTACCCTCCCCCTTTCCAGATACTTGTTAGCATCCCTAGGACTTAGATGTACCATAAGTGTGTGTGTGTGTGTGTGTGTGTGTGTGTGTATGTCAGGTAGGGTGTGCCTACACACACAGAGGTCGAAGGTCGATGTTGAATGTCTTCCTCAATTGCTTCTTCATTTTATTTTGAGACAGAGTCTCTCCCTGAACCTAGAACTCATCTATTGGCTAGACTGACTGGCCAGAGCTGACATCCTTCTGTCTTTATCTCCCCGGAGTTGGGATTGCAGGTGCATGCGTGTCTCATACTTGGTTTTTTTGTTTGTTTGTTTGTTTTGTTTTTATGTGGGTGTTGGGGGCCTCTATCATCAGGTCCTCATAAGGTTGACCAACCCATCTCCCTAAACTGCCTTTTGAATTTAATTTTCCTTAAAACCCTTTTTCCTCTTGTCGAGTTGGAGCTGAGCAGAGAATTCTCAAGTGGCTCCAGTGACATTTAGGGATAAGAAGGGTACAGTGTGATCCTGACAGGCAGAGTCAAACACTGGCTTATCTTCCCCTCACACCATCGTCTTTAAAATAGGTTTATTATTGGGGCTGCAGAGATAGCTCAGTCAGTAAAGGGCTTAGCATGCAGACAAAAGGACCTGACTCTGATTCCCAGTAGTCTTCGTGACACGTGCTTGAAATCCCAGCACTGGGAGGCAAGAACAGGCAGATCCCTAAGGCTCCCTGGCTATGTAGCCTAGAGTCTTGGTGAGCTCCAGGCCATCGAGAGACCCTGTCTCAGAAACCAAGATGGGTGATGTCTCATGAATGACATCTAAAGCTGTTCTCTGGTCTCCACGAGCAACCACACATGTGCACATCCATGTACACATGCATTTGAGCACACAAGTATACCTCCCCATGGACATTTGCACACATGCACACATGTGTCAGACAAAAGTAATAATAAATGAATTTATTGTTTGGAATAACTGTAGATTAACAGGAAAGTTGCAACAATATAGAGTTTCCATATATCCTTCATCCAGTTTTCAGTGAATCTATCATATTGCACAAACAGGGCTATTTGCCAAAGCTAAAAAATTAACACCGGGATAATGGTGAACTAAGTAGACTTGATTTCCATTTTCTCTGTTTCCTCTCTCTAGGCTCCTTCATCATCAAAGTAAAGCAGCTTACATACAACAAGCCCAGAGGCAGGTGGCCCCACACTCAGTGGGCTAGGTGACTATTGATGTCATGGAAGACCTTGGTTCTTGTCATTCTGTGCCTCATTGTTTCCATCCACAACGTGGATGCCAAAGCTACCAACAACACATCCAGGCACATCATTGCCCCTCTGCAGGAGAAGACGCCATTTCCCTTTGAGTCTCTTTTGTTTTAGCTAAGAAGAAGTGAATCCATTTCGCAGAGCATTTGCCCCACTGGTGTGTGCCTGGGCTCTTCACAGACACCCAGGCATGTCCTTGCTGGACTCTAGATAGCTGGGGTATGCGTGGCTACTCTTCCCCTAAGGAGGGGCAGGCTCTGTTGGCCTCCATCACCATGGAGCATTAGTTCACCTTGGGGATCAAGTTTCCCTTTGCCTGGCCCATTGCCTGACCTTGTGGGACCTGGTAAAACCGTAGAAGTCGATGGGAGAGGATGTGGCCTGAGCAAGGAGCAGCAGCAGAAGGCTAGATGCTCTGAGACAGCTTTCGTCATTCTCAACAAGAGACTCAAAGGGGAACCAGCGTCTTCTTCTGCAGAGGGGCAATGATGTGCCTGGATGTGCTGTTGGCAGCTTTGGCATCCACGTTGTGGATGGAAACAATGAGGCACAGAATGACAAGAACCAAGGTCTTCCATGATATCAATAGTCACCTAGCCAACTGAGTGTGGGGCCACCTGCCTCTGGGCTTGTTGTATATAAGCTGCTTTGCTTGGGTTTTCTGTTCCTTGAGGCGACTGAGTCCCCCAGTGCCAGAAGACCCGTGGCCTGGGAATCTGAAATCCACTGCACCATCTGGATTCTCTCCTGGTCCTGACTCCTCACTGAGACCCCTACATTAGTTTCCTATTTCAATGCAGCCATTTCAAAAAAAAAAAAAAATGTAAGTGGCTTAAACTAAAACACATGTATTCTCGAACCATTTTGGAGGTCAGAAATCTGAAACTATGTGCTGGCGAGGCTTTCTAGAAGCTTCTGGAAAGTCTGATTGCGTCTCCTTTTCAGCTGTATTCCCTCTTCCTTCTGTGAGGACCTTGTGACTGCACTGGGCCCACTCAGATCATCCAGCACAATCTCTCCCAACCTCACTTTATTCCATCTGCGGAGGCCCCTTGCCATGGAAGGCTGGGCATTCACAGGTGTCAGGGTATCTTTGTGGGCTACTGTTCAGTTAAAGATCTCCTCGTTCATCAGAAGTGATCCGAGCACCCCCCTTTCCTGGCTCCATAGAGCCTGGTGCCTTTTGTGGTGTGTCTTCCAGGGCTCAGTTTACGTGGGAGTGCCAGCCAGCCCCAACACACTTGTATTTTTCATCAACAAGCTGTGGAGGCCCTGCTTAGATCTAGTGTCTTCTTCCAGCCGCAGTGGAAGTCCAAGAGAGATGGAGACTATGCATGCAGAATGAACTACTTCAAAACTGAGAGAGTCGGGGGCCCTCAGTAGTAGGGAGGTGGAAAGAGATGTCGTCGACAGAGGTCCCAGATGGTTTAGATGGGCTTTAGCTTTTCCTCAGAAACTCATTGCTTTGAGACCTTCATTGACGTCAGAGCTCCAATACGTCTGAGTCATCATGGTGCTTGGGTATTCTCAGGGAGGCTGAGCACTGGAGTTGTCCTCTAAGACCAGTGGACCACCGACCTGTTTCTCATCCATTCTGGTCTTTGCCAGTGTCTGTGCTGAGAAGAATTCAGAGATCTGCTATCCATTTTTCTCCTCAGGGCCACACGAAACGCTTTAAGGCTGGGCCAAAGGACCTCGTAGATGAAGTACAAGTGTTCTTCTGATGTCATATCCCTGAATGCGTCTCTGCTTGACCCTTTGCATCAGAGGCACTTGACTATAAAATGAGGGGTTGAGAGACGTCTTTGACGTCCCATGGTTCTCAAATGGTAGAGCTTGTGGTTGGAATAGGGGAACGGAAAAGAAGTCTTTGGAATCAGAATCAACGAGGCCCAAACATCCTAGAGATTGCCTTTGTGACTCCTGACCCCAGAACAGGATACGGAGGGAGAATGTACTACGTCGCCTCTAGCCAAACTCTTCCACACCCAGCTGGGATCTGTTGTTCCCACCACTGGGCCATAAGCAAACCCCACATTGTTCTCACTCACCTCTCCTCTAGCCTTTGGGTGAGAAGACGATACCACTCCACCAAGGCACACCAATCTATGACTAAGCATTGAAGAGCGCAGCAACCTAAATCTTCCTGGTTTGGGCTGACAGAGGAGGAACAGAAGGAAAACAGTGAGAGCGCTTTTCCACTGTAGACTAAGCTGTGTGGGCGATGATGTCAGAAACGGATGCGGAGACATCACCAGAGCTGGAACCAACAGTCCTGGATATGATCTGGCTTGGGAGCTCCCCCGCTATACGAGGACCAAGCCTCACATTTGAGGCTGCAAAATCTATGCCCTTCTCTACTTTCCTGGAAGCTATGGCAGGTCATGTGACAAAAGCCCTGGAAAAGATGTGACTATTGACCAGGAACCTTAGCCTTGAGGGAGCGTGTGGCATTCATGTCCCTCAGTCTCCGAAGCCAGCAAGTCTCTTCAGCATGCCACACATGTAATTAGTGTGAGGAGGCCTCTGAGAAGGTCAGGACTCTCAGACACAGCCCGATGTGAAGAAAACAACATGATCTGGAGGCATGGTTTGAATATTTGTCAGTGTTGATGGTTAGAAATGATCCTGGGCATGGGTGTGAGTCACACTGAGTGTCTTTATCAAGGGTGGCTGGGGAACAACTGAGGAGTGCCCAGGGCCACAAGGTTTGGCTCATCCAGTGTCAGTCCGAGGGGATGGCAATTTGGTCATTTTCAGGCAGGGTCCAGCAAACACAGCCCACGTGACTCGACCTGTGAGATGTCTTGGGAAAGTCTCCACGGCACCTCCTTTCTCTGTTGGCTTTCCCCCAATGTGGTAAGCTCTAGAAAGCCGCAGCTTCCGTCGAGTCCTGGGAAAGAGCAGGCAGTGCCGAGGGACAGCTGGGTTTTCCCTGGGCCAAGAGAAAGTGGGAAGCAGGCACACCCATCCACAGTGAGACACTTCAGTTATGGCAGTTGGAGAGGCGGCCGACTTCTGGAGATCTGCAAAGGGAAGCTGGGAGTATCAGATGTCAGAGCTCAGCGGGAGGTAATTGTGTCCACAACTGTCCACTGGCCAGGGATGCTGGATACTTCATGCACTTGTAAGATCCATGGCTATGAAGGCCTACAGGAATTAATTCCCTCCTAGCTAAGAAAATACAAAATCCTTTTATCCGTCAGAGTTCCTAGCTACAAGTAAAAGTAACTGACCACCGCTAAAGGAACAGGAGGGGTTTTATGAGCAAGACAGTGGGTTGCTCACAGTGTCCCAGGGCTGCTCTGTACGTGTTTGGAAGTTGCACAGTCAGGTGGGGCACCTTAACTCCTGACACCAATTCCACCTGTGAGGACACCTCTCCTCTGTTGTAGCGCCCACTGTGATACTCACTGGACACTAGCCTTATGCTACCATGGCTGCAGCTGCCTCTCCCTGGGACAGTGTGTGCAGGGCAGGGGGTGGAGGAGGGGGACGTCTTATAAGGGGCAGAAGTAATTTACCCACCTCCCTCCCTGCCAAAGAGACTAGAGAAGCCAAGGGCTGGAAGTTCTGGATTTGGGGGTTTAGAGTCATAGCCTCACATCCGGGACACAAGACCAGAGGAGATACAGATCTTTGGTGACCAGATAGGATTGTCACCTACAGGTAGAGGTGATAGAAATAATAACAGGTCATGTGATCCCACTTGCTTTTGGTCATGGCCTCCTTCCGATGGCCTCTGTCCTTCAGAGTGAGGCACACAGTGCCGATTTGCTTAGGACTTTCCTGCTTAGGGCAGTTGTGATTAAATGCACACATACATTACAAAATGATTGCTACAATCAAATTAGTTAACACATCTGACACTTAGTTGTGAGTGTGTACTCACACACACTCAGAGTGAGGACACTTAAGACGTACCCTGGAGGCTGGGGATGCAGCTCAATGGTGGGACAGTTGTCTAGCATGCAGAAAACCTTGGGTTTGATCCTACCACTACCCCAAAAGTAGCAAATTTCAAGTTAATAACCTGGCTGTGTGTTAGAAATTCTCTTGTTGATTATAATGTTCCTATTAAAACAACTAATCCTAAGAAAATTTATAATGTACACGTCAGTTTCCTAAACTTAATTGAACGTGGTAAAACATGTATATATATAAGTAATAACTATTATGTTAGGTATGCTTAAAACATGCATTAAGAGCCAAGTGTGGTGTCACAAGCCTTTAATCCAGGACTTGGGAGGTAGAGGCTTTGAGTTTAAGGCTATCCTGGTCTACATAGAAAGTTGCAGGACAGCCAGAGCTACATAGAGAAACCCTATCTCAAAAACAAACAAACAAACAAAACAACAAACAAACAAACAAAAAACAAAACCAAACAAATAATAATAATAAACCCACATTAAGGCATTATTAATCACTATGTTTGTGCTGGTTAGTTTTTGCAAAATGCACACAAACTAGAGTCATCTGGGAAGAGGGAACTTTGGCTGAGGAATGATTTCCATCATACGGTCCTGTGGGCACATCTGTGAGACATTCTCTTGATTAACAATTGGTGCGGAAGGGTCCAGCCCACTGGGGGCAGTGCCAACCTGGGGCAGGTGGTCCCAGGTGGTATAAGAAAGGAGAGGCCACGGGGAGGAGGCCAGTAGAGAGAATTTTTGTGTGTGATCTCTGTTTCACTTCCTGCCTCCAGGTTCCTGCCCAGAAGGTTGCTTCTCTTGGTGGACGGTAACGTGGAAGTGTAAGCCACATTAGCCCTTTCCTTCCCCCAAGATGGTTTTGGTCGTGGTATTCTTATCACTGTGATAAACAGCAAACTGGGACAAAGTGTGGGGTATTACTGTGATGGAACTGACCATGTCATTTTGTGGGGAGGATTGTGGGAGCATTTGGAACTCTGGGCTGAAAGTGCCCAGAGCTTAAGGAGTGGTTGGGGAACGTGGATGATAAGACCATGACAAGAATGAGAGGAATGTAGATGATGGAGGCCTGGCTTGTGACGTCTCAGAGGGAATCCAAGGCTCTGTTGGAGCCATTTATGTGATATTTGAATGAGGAGTCATTGGAAGTGAAGTGTGTACTTCATTGGGACAACAGATGCTGGTCAGCTGTGGCTAAAGAAGTCAGCTGTGGTTAATGAGAGGTCCCCATTCCTGAGGCAAAATCTTCTGGGAAGGGTTTCCTCAGGGTTAGCGCACAGAAGCCGTGGTTCAGAGGTGGCCAGGGCTGTGCATCAAGCTGGCCATAGAATTTGGCAAATAATGTATAAAGTCTCCCCCATGGTGTTTTTTGAAGGCATGAAGTATTCATGGGGAGCAACTGAAAGCTGTGAGAGGTCAGGAGAGGCTGTTGGTGAAGGTGCAGCCTCAGTGGCAGTGGAAAGCTCAGGATGTTGGAGATGCAGGGATAATAGGATGCCAGCCAAGGACAGCAGCAGGTGTGGATCAGAGGTGACCTAAGCCTGGAAGACAAGCTGCGTGTGTTGCAGATGGCAGAAGGAATTGCCCCAAATCCTTCGGAGTCGAGAAGATGGTAAGTTCCAGAGACTGGACACTTAACTTATTTATACTGTTAGGTTTTGTTTTTATTTTGATATGACTATAACTATGCCCTGGTTCTTCCTCTTAGAATAAGAACTTCTTGTTTTAACTGCATGGGTGCCCTGTGAAATAAGACCAAATATTTTAAAGAGACATTGAACTTTAAAATTGTACTGTCTTTTATATTGTGGTATTAATATTAACGTGAACTTGGGGACAAACAAGGGAGGAAAGTTTATGGTTCAGTAGTGATGTGTTTGTGTATCAGGTTGACAAAGGATTGGTCAACTGTGAAAGTTACTTTTTGTCACAAGCTAGATTCTCCTGAGAGCAGGAATTGCCTCCATCAAACCGGTCTGTAGGCAAGTCTGTGGTGCATTTTCTTATATTTTTTGTTTGTGAGCCTAGCCTTTAACGGCTGAGCCATCTCTCCAGCCCAGTGGTGCATTTTCTTAATGATCGATGTGGGAGGACCTAGTGCACTGTGGGTCATGCCTACCTGGCAGGTAGTCCTGGGTTGTAAGAAAATAAGATGAACAAGAAATGGAGAGCAGGCCAGTGAACAGCATTAATTCATGGTCTCTACTCCTGCCTCCAGGTTTGCACTTGAGTACCAGGTCTGACTTCCACTGATGACAGGCTGTGATGTGAAGTGTGAGTCAAATAAGACCTCTTCTCTCCCAAGTTGTTTTTGGTCATGTTGTGTGGGAGGCCAGCTCCCATATTTACCAGGGTTCCTATGAGGAGGAGAGAGGGATAAGGAAATAGTAGATAAAAAGATAGCGAAGAGGAGAAAGACAGAAACACAGGAGAGCTTCGGGAGGACCCAGATCAAAACCCACCAGCCCCTTCTGCCTCTTCAAAAGGGCTTTTTATAACAATGCCAAGGGGTGGAGCAAAAGACCTTCCCCTTGCTAGATCAAAGCACACCACACAGCCAAGTGTAGACCCTTCTAAACACCTAGTAACCACACCCATGGTCAAAGCATCTCCTTATGCAGCCGTGTTGGGTAAAGCAAGCTCAGAGTCTCTGACCCTGAGTAATTTGGGTCTCCACAATGGTGTCATAGCACAAGGAGAGAAAATTAAGGGAGTTTGTAGAAGGTGATGCTATGATGTCTTCCTGTGCCAGCATCAGAAAACCTCAGGCCTTTTGCAGACATTCAGCATGCTTAACAAAACCTGTAAGGACCAGGTAAAAGACCTGAGTAATTTTCCTCAAGAAAGGGGAACTTAGGAAGCATGTGTATGAAGTATACAAGGCACGGGCTTTTCTTTTAACCTCCAATATCTCTTGCTTCCCAGTCCCTTCGTGATGCATTCTGTCTTCTGTCTAGGTTGGTGGGGGTGAAAAGGGTCTGTGCTTTGTAAGCAAACACATCTGGGTGTGAGTCCCAGCTGCATCACTGGTCAGCAGAGTGAGTGACCCTGGCCTCTTGTCCCCGTGGGCCTCAGTTTCTCATCTGTAGTACAGGGGGTGAGAACATTTTGCTACAAGGTTGTGAGGAGGACTTCAGGACATGGTGGATATACATGGTGTAGACCTCTAGGCAGCTTGGCTGATGCCTTCTACTTAGAACCCCACTGATATTGTAGAAAGTGGTTCAAAAGTGATACATTTTAACTGGGTTAGAAGAAAGGGTCACTCAAGGGTAGCAGACAGCGCTGGTGAGGGCCAGTAAGAATTTTGTTTATTTCTTCACAGTCTCATTTCTTTTCATTGTCTTTTCTTTTGTTTTTGTTTTGAGATGGTGTTTCTCTGTGTAGTCCTGGCTGTCCTGGAATTCAGAGATCCAACTGCCTCTCAAATGGCTATAATCACATTTCTTGAAGATTATTTTCATATCTCTTTGCTCTGTGTTGACTCTAGGAACTCTGCTTCTTTCTTTTCTGTTTTATTCAGCCCAATCCCAATTCCCATGGAAACTGTTCTTGTACTGCCCAGCCTCCCATCTTGGTAAATGGCATTGGTTAGCCACTTCTTAAAACACAGTGCCGTTTCCATGACAACGCTCCTCTCTGGTGTCCTCCACCTTCTCTGTGGCTTCCCACTCTGTCTGCTGGGCTGTCTCCTCTTCCTGAGCCTAATTCCTGGATATTACTGTTCTCCTGCATGTGCTCTTGGCTCCTTCTCTTCCCCTTCATCAGTCCCCATGAGCTCATCCATTTTCACGAACACCGGAATCCTAGTGACTTCTGCATTTTCGTCTCCAGTCTAGGTCTGTCCTTGGAGTTCCAGATTTGCACACTCAGTTGCATTAAAAACAAATCATCCGCCGGGCGGTGGTGGCGCACGCCTTTAATCCCAGCACTCGGGAGGCAGAGGCAGGCGGATCTCCGTGAGTTCGAGGCCAGCCTGGGCTACCAAGTGAGCGCCAGGAAAGGCGCAAAGCTACGCAGAGAAACCCTGTCTCGAAAAAACAAAAAAAAAAAAAAAAAAAAAAAAAAAAAAAATCATCCTTCTTCCTTCCTTCCTTCCTTCCTTCCTTCCTTTCTCATTCTTCCTCCTCCTTGTTGCACCCTCCTTCTCAGGTGTGAAAATCAGCACACAAGCCAGGAAACAGGACTTCACCAGATACACAGATACAAGACTTGTTAGTGCCTTGATCGTGGACTCTAAGTCTAAGAATTTTGAGAAATATATTTTGCCTGTTCAAGTCAGGCCCTTTCAAATGTTTTCACTGGAGAAATATTTACTTGACCCCTGGTATATGGGTATGTAAAATAGGGATTCAATCAAAATATTTACTGATAATAGATCATAAAGCTTATGTTAAAAATACTTCCATATACGAATATATTTCCTACTTTTTAAAGGTAGAAGAAAATGTGCATACTAATGAGATGGATGTGCTCACTTTACATAGATTAAATATATACAATACATAATTAAATCTTGGCTAAATGTTTTATATAGCAGAATGTAGAGCATTGTCAACAAATTTTTCAAAATTGACTGATATTTTGATTTTTATAATCATCAATGCTAAGAATGCCATTTTACATAAATACATAAAACAAAATGGCAGAAATATGTTTAGGACCGTTTCAGAAATTGTTGGAAATTCTGTCCTAATCCCAAACTTAGTTTCAATGAGTGATTAAAAAAAAAAAAAATTCAAGCCAGCCACTCAACCAGCAGCTTTTAAAATCAAACCTTTTAACACAATATAATGCAAAGATTATTTAATATCTTCTATGCTGTAATCCAACCATTGTGTTTCTATAAAAGTCAGAAACTTTATATATATATACAGTAAAAATGCCACAGCTCATGGTATAAAAGAGTCATTTTGAGGTTGCTAATAGGAAGCGCTCACTGGCGCTGTGTGGCTGAGGGCAAAGTGGTCACGTGGTGTGTTCTGAACCAAGGCTGCAGGGCATGTGATAAAAACCTGGGTGAGTGCTGCCGGAAACATTCAGGTTGTGGCACAGTTGATTTTGAATTGAGTTTTGTTTGGGTGTGCATTTAGAAGCCTCTTACTGTTGCCAAGTTTTTGTGACCTCCACATTTAGTTATGGGACCTTACGTGGCTGGTGACCCAGTTTTAGAAGGTACAGCTTAAGCCATAAGGTCTAGGGTAGTGTGTCATAGCAGTCCAAACAGACGAAGACAAAGAACTCGTACCCTTCCTCACTTCCTGTGTGGAATGAGTTCTAGATGGAGCCTATTTAACCTTATAAAATGAAACCGGGAAAGCATCATATTTCCAAGAACTTAATATAATCTGAGCAAGGTGTCTATTTTCTGTGTTTGGGTGTTTTGCTTGAGTGTATGTATGTGAGCCATGTGTATGCCTGGCACCCGAGGATCTCGGTAGATGGCATTAGGTCCCCTGAAACTGGAGTTAGACAGTTATGAGCCAATGTGGGTCTGAGAATCAAGTCA
Source organism: Peromyscus leucopus (assembly GCF_004664715.2). Classification (NCBI taxonomy): domain Eukaryota; kingdom Metazoa; phylum Chordata; class Mammalia; order Rodentia; family Cricetidae; genus Peromyscus; species Peromyscus leucopus. Next base: position 44,048,196 of record NC_051070.1, read on the forward strand.
GGGACCTCTGGAAAAGCAGCAGCCAGTGATCTTAAACTGCTCAGCCATCTTTCTAGCCCACTAAATAAAGTCTTTCTAAGCATTATAAAAACAAACAAACCTGCAGAACAGTGGGTCTCGCCCCCTTTGAAGGGTGTCAAACCGTCATTTTACACAGGTCCCCCAAGACCATCCAAAAACAGATATTTGACTAATAATATTATGAATAACAACAGTAGCAGAAGTACAGTTATGAAGGAGCAATGAAATAATTTTATGGCTGGGGATCACCACAACACGAGGAAGGGGCACAGCATTAGAAAAGTTGAGAACTGCTTTAGAAAGCTGTGGAAAATATTAATTCAGCAAAAATACTAATAAAGTAATTCTTCATGGCAATAGACAAAAAGAAACCTTCTATAAACAAGGTCAAAAAGAGAAACTGGGGAAAATATTTGCAACAAAAATTAAACTGTTGACTTAAAAAATGTATTCTCTCAGCCGGGTGGTGGCTCATACCTCCAATCCCAGCACTCAGCACGAGGCAGAGGCAAGTGAATCTCTGTGAGTTCAAGGCCAGCCTGATCTACAGAGTGAGTTCCAGGATAGCCAGGGCTACACAGAGAAACCTTGTCTCAAACAACAACAGCAACAACAAAACAAAACCAAAAAACTCGAAAAGCAAAAACAACAACAAAAAAAAACAAACACCCCCGCCCCAAATGTATTCTTTCAAATCAATTTAAAAAAGACTACACATGGGGAAAAAAAAATCAAAGATGAGGGGCCAGAGAGATGGCTCAGCATTTAATTTAAGAGTACTTGCTACTCTTTCAGAGGACCTTGATTTAGTTCCCAGCACCCATGTGGGAGCTCACAACTAACTGCCTGTAACTTCAGTTCTGACCTCTGTGCGCTCCATGAACTCCATGGCCATGTGTAAATGCAGGCAAACACTCATACACATAAAGTAAAAACAAAGCTTTAAACTAAAAGAATAAAAGAGGACTAGGTCGACTGCAGAAAAGGGAATGTAATCAATTCAAGGGCCTTAATTCTCAAACCCACCCTGATGTACTCAGCCCTGCCCAGGCTCCTCAGAAGCTTGGAGCTCTTACTGTTGTTCAGGGATGGAAGTGGGTTTTCCTGTAGGGAGTATGTTCTAAATACTTAAAGCAAGCTGACGAGACGTCGTAAAAGACACCCAATGTGATGGAGCAAACGGGAAAAACTTGCAATATAAATAGCCAAGGGTTTGTATTATGAAGATAATTATTCAGCAGAGAGTAGGTATGCAAAAATCAGGATTGCCATAGTTATCAATTTGATTTTCATTTCATCCCATTTCAACTGGCAATGATTCCATTTGGGGGGGTGGGGTGGGAGACGTGAACTATGATCTGCAATATTAGAGAAAGCGGTGCAATTCAGTGATTTTCCAGAGCTGGCCTATTCTGCAGCCTTCAGCAAGGGACCAGCCATCCTTAACCTGCAAGGGGTGAGTGAGGTGAGGGAACAGGTATGGTTGGGAGGTGCAGGGATGGCCAGCAAGACTGGCTGCCTTCTCATTATTCAACCTACCATGCCACGCAGGTCAGCTGTCTCCAGGTCATCCTGAGTGATGTCACCAGATCTCAACTGGGTGATCTGCATTTGGGTGACAAGCTGCCCTGCCTGTCCCTGCTTGCCACTCATTTTCGGTTGGTCTGTTTTATTGGTGCTGTTGGGCCAAACCCTCTCCCAGGTAGACAGGCCAGAGATGCCAGCGCGGTTCCTGCTGGGAAAAAGTTTCTTCCATCCAGCTGCTCTGGGCTTGGCAGGAGAAGGACGTGCAGTGTGGTGACCCCGAGCCAGTGTTGATATCTTGGCTGTGCTATCTGAAGACTTGCTGGGGCCAAGTGGAGAGATCAGTAGGCTTAACCTGACCCACAAAGCTGCAGAGATCAAGCGTCTCATAGCACGCACGCCTCAGCTCCAAGTACAAGTGGAATGGACAGCGTCAAATCTCACATCTGGACAGACAGCATCAAGTTACATGCCTCTGGAGTTAGCTGTTTGAAACCTGGGACTTATGCAGGGATGCTTGGCTCAATCTGGGAGGAGGGGACTGGACCTGCCTGGACTGAATCTATCAGGTCGATCTCAGTCCTCAGGGGAGGCCTTGCTCTGAAGGAGGTGGGAATGGGGGGTGAGCTGGGGGGGAAGGGGAGGGGGCAGGAAGGGGGAGAACAAGGGAATCTGTGGCTGTTATGTAGAACAAAATAGTATTGTAAAATAAAATAATTAAAAAAAAGTTACATGCCTCTGTATTACAGGGCTGCCTTTGAGTCTTGATGGCTTCAGAGAGGTCAGCCCAAGGTTATTAGCTCTGTCATAGCCTCATGTCACCTAAGTCGGAACTCAGGGGTTACTAACTTCCAGAGAGAACTGCTCCCCTCCCCTCCAGAGCTGGTCATCATGACTCTTGGGGCCAAGAACACCATATATTTTTTTTTGTGTTTTATTTGTTTATTTTTAATTTCTGTATAGCAGCATATTTGACATCTTATAAAACGTGTTCTGCCTGCCCCCTGGGCTAGCCAGTTCTCAAAGACAACAGGTGCCCAGACTGAAGCATGCCTTGGACATGCAAAGCAGGGCTGTCACTCCCCCCCCCTCCACCACCCCCCAGTCTCTGGCTCCTATTCGCTTGGAGGCATTCTGCCATAATCATCCCAGGAAACGAGCAGCTGAACGTGTGTGGATATTATTCAAACTAGCCCCACGTGGACACCTTGCTTTTCCCCAGGAGATTCCAGCCAAACCATGGGTCAAGTCCGCACCCCAACTCCTTTGGCTTTTTGGTTTTCGCTCTGCTTTCTCCCTTCTCTGTGGTTCACTGAAGGCTGGGACTGTAAAGAATCGGAGTTTTCCCGAGCTTCCTCTGCCATGCCTGACTGACCAGCACCTACAGGAAACAGAACATGGTGGCTGAGCCTTTTCCTCAATGTAACCTTAGGTCTACACCTCTTCCTCTTCAGCCCCAAGATACTGGGTGACTGATTCCTGACCCACATCCCACCCTGGGCAACCTGTTCCCACCCCATCTTTGGAGGATGGTGGTGGTTATGTTTTTGTAATGGAGATCTGGCAGGCCAGTAAAATTCTGTTATAGGTTTGAACCCCTTCTTGGCCTGAATTGATGTCATAAAGTGATAATTCCCACTTTTAGAGGAAATATTTGAGTGAGGACAGAAAACTCACCTTGTCACAGTGGTTTTTGCTTAAGCAAAGTTCTATTTGAGGATGATTTATCTTTTGGCTCCTGACTATTGATGACAGAGGGGAGGGGCAGAGAGGGAGAGAGAGGGTTAATACCCACATATCTGCCTTCCACACATCTATGCAATCTTCACACATAATAGCATTGTTTTTGGAATTGCAGGGACCTAGTGTGGGGTCTTGGTTCTTTGCTTCTTTTGAGATATGGTCTCCCTGGCTGTGCATCCTGGGCTATCTGATTATGGATCCTGGGCTGTAGCTGGAGAGCTTCTCTCCAGGTCCCACCAGCCCCTATCAAATAAACACACAGATGCTTATATTATTTAAACTGTTTGGCCTAATGGCTCAGAGTTCTAGCTAGCTGTTCTTATATTTTAAATTAGCCCATTTCTATAAATCTATAAGTTGCCACATGGCTCGTGGCTTACTGGTATGTTAACATCTTCTCATGGCAGTGTCTCTCTGCCTCAGCCTTCCACTTCCCAGTATTCTCTTCTCTTTTTGTCCTGCCTATACTTCCTGTCTGGCTACTGGCCAATCAGCATTTTATTTATCAATCAATCATCCGCAGCACTGGGTTGTCTGTCTGTGGATCCTGGACTGTCTGTCTGTGGATCTTGGGCTGTCTGTCTGTGGATCCTGGGATGTCTCTCTGTCTGTGGATCCTGGGCTGGCTGGCTTCACATTAATTATGTAATTCACATTAATGTTGAACTTGGTATTCTCCTGTCTTGTCTTCTAAGTACTGATATTGTAGATATGCATTAACTAGGCCTGACTGAGTATCCTCTCCTTCAAAAGCATTCTAGCCCCATGACAAGGATTCTGGAAGGCTAAGGGAATATTCTCACTGGAGACTAATCTGCCCCTGTGACCCAGTGTCAGGCCTTCAGTGGCTCTGCCTATGGAGTCCCCAGCCTGTCTCCAGGGCTAGCAATGGTCTCTTTTTGTGATTGTTGTGACCTTTGTTCTCCTAGGAGAGCCTGTCCCTTCTTTGCTGTGCAGCCTAGGATGAAGAAACCACTGCTGTGGAGACAGAAGAGGGTGCATTGAGATAAGAACCCAAGGCAGCTCTCCCGGTCCCTATAAACCCTACAAATAGAGTGGATGTCACATTTCCAGGGGCCCAAGTGCATGCAGCCACAGCCTCTGCCTGCCCTGCCTGTGGCCACTCCCAAAGATGCTGGGCAACAGGAGTCCAGGGTAAAGGGATATTTTCACCTTTTTTTACGCCCCTAGTTGCTCAAAACTGAACAATTGCTACTGCGCAAAGGATCGTCTTCCCACACTTGGATCCCACAGTGGTTTGAGGGGAGGACTTTTGATGAGGCTTGGTGATTGAGCAGGCCATGGTTTCCGGTCTGGTTTTGGCTATAAAGCAAAGGGGAGAGTTTGAGACTCGGGAAGGTTCTCGGCACGGTTCCCGAAGCACACCTGACGGAAGCTCTTAGCTGAACTTCATCCTTAGGTGGAGGAAAGGCTGTACCACAGGCCACTGGTGCCAGCTGGGCCTCATGGCCCCCAGGGGAGTGGGCAGAGGGGTGCATAACAGCAGTGGGCACAGCCTCCCTTTGAAACTTTCATCCTCCTCCTGGCTGCTACCCTTGTTTCGTAGGCTAGACGTTGCAGGGTTTTAGAGATTTGTTTTATTATTCTACTATTGGGTTTTTGTTGTGTGTGTGTGTGGGGGGGGCATTCTCTCCTAATCTCGCTCGTTTAGCAAGCAAATTCCAAGGATGATTTCCTCCCCTGGATTCAGATGGGACATCTGTGTTCAACACTCGCTGAAACCCTCTGATGCCCATTCACTCCTCACGTCCCAGGCTGGCCGATGCCACTCACACGCAGGGTTCCAGCACGAAGTGCCCACCCTAACCTCTGCTTCCTGAGCACCATGTCTGCTCACAGGCTGTCCCCCCCACCCCGCCCCCCATGCCATTTGATCGGAGGCCACAGATGGCTTCGATAACCCACGGAGGGGTGGAAGGACCCAGGGCGAGGCCGCACAACTTGTATCTTAAGCTCTCCAGTGGACCAGGAGAGGGCTTCACTGTGTCCCCTTCCGGGCTGTGGGAAAGTCTTCACTTCAGATCTCTGTGTGTGCGGAATTCAGGTTTGGAGCCTCACAGGCATCCTCAGAGGGTGGAGTAGGGAGGACCCCAGGTCGAGTTTCTCCACCCCGCTGAGGGGAGCTGTGCTGCCGGGCTGGGGCGGCTCCAGATCACCACGGCCACAGCACAGAGGGCTGTTCACTTCCAGCTGGTGTGAACTTTCACATTTTTGCAAAGCTGCAAATAATAACACGAACCCGACTCAGTTCTTCCCTCCTTTGAAGGGGGGGGGGGATATTCCCAGCTGGGAACAAAGTCCCCGTTGTTAGCAGATGTCGTTCTTGAGCCCCTGAACTTCAGGATAGTGCTGGAATGACCAGGCCCAGCAGACTGGGTGCGATAGACCCTCTGGGGGGGGCGGGCCTCATCCAGCCCTGTTTACACCATGGGAGAGGGCAGCCCCCAGTTCTGCTGGGCACTGGATGTACGAGGGGTGGGGACCTCCCTGTGGGAACCCAGGACCCCAAATACTTTCCCTGTGCCTGAGGGCCAGCACCTTCTGACCCTTGTCCCGGGTACTCTGGTCAAGGGCACAGAATGAAGACAAGCTGTTCCCAGAGTCTCCAAGGACAGCCTCCCCTTTCATTCAGGAAGCCCCAAGTTAAAAGTAATTTCTTTTTCTTTTCCCTTTTCCCCCTTCTTCCTTTTCTTTTCTCCTTCCTTCCTCCTTCTCTCCCTCCCTCTCCCCTGCCCCCTCCCTTCCTGCCTGCTTGCCTGCCTTCCATTTCTTTCCAAGACAGGAAATCCCTGGCTGTCCTGGAGCTCACTATGTAGACCAGACTGGCCATGAACTCACAGAGATGCCCCTGCCTCTACCTCCCTAGTGCTGGGACTAAAGGAGTGCTTAAACTCCTGATGCCATATCACCCTTCCCAGGAGTTCATTGTCCCATTAGTCCTTCTGGGCTTCCCTTTTCCTCCCTCCCTCCCTCCCTCCCTCCCTCCCTCCCTCCCTCTCTCCTTCCCCCTTCCTCCCCTTTCTCTCCAAACCTTATTGTAAAGAAGATGGCAAATAAAACACCCACAGCGGTATTGGCCAGACCTGACTCCTCTTTTGTCTCGGTAAACAAACCTCTACACAGTTAGAATAGCCATTCTGAAGCCACGGAGCTTCACATGGGAGTCACACGTGGACTGTCCAATACATTTTTATGCACTTTCCCATCATAAAAACCCAAAACACCCACAATATAACAATTAGCTTTATATCCTCTTTCATGACTCAGCTGACCATCCATCCTTCCTGAGCACCCAGTATTTACCTTTTTCTACTGCATGATACACTGTACCCACATGCACACTTATTTATACATATACATATATCTATTATAGGCTAGGCTTTGCATACAAGGAAGAATGTGGGGTTTTTTTCCTTTCTGAGATTACGTTTAATACTATGCATTCTAAGTCAACCCATTTTCTTCCAAACTTTGTGACTTCATTTTTCTTTAGAGCTGAATAGTATTCCATTTTATATATGGTAGTGGCCTGAATGAAAATGGCTGCCATAGGCTCATAGGGAGTGGCACTATTAGGAGGTGTGGCCTTGTTGAAGTGGGTGTGGCCATGTTGGAGGAAGTGTGTCACTGGGAGCAGGTTTTGAGGTTTCAGATGCTCAAGCCAGGCCCAGTGTCTCTCTCTCTTCCTGCTGCCTGCTGATCCAGATGTAGAACTCTTGGCTCTTCAGCACCATGTCTGCCTGACAATTGCCATGCTTCCCACCATGATGATAGTGGACTAAACCTCTGAAAATGTAAGCCAGGCTCAATTAAATGTTTTTTATTAGGAGTTGCCATGGTCATAGTGTCCCTTCACAGCAATAGAAATCCTAACTAGGACAGATATGTATCAGATTTTCATTATCCGTTCATATGCTGATGGGCAACTAGGCTGGTTTCATTTCCATGTTATGGTGTGAATCACACACCAAGAAACATTGGAGTGCAGACATTTCCCTGGTAGAGTGTGCAGTTCTCTGGGTATGTGCTCAGGAGTGAAAGAGCTGGCGTGTATGGTAGTTCTATTTTTAATTACTTGAAGAATATCTAAACTTATCCCCACGGTGGTTGTATTGATTTGTGCCTCACCAATGAAACAGGGCTCTTATTTCTCATCTTCTCCCACACTTGATGGTAGTCATTCTGACGGGGGTTTTAATGGCTAGGGATGTGGAATCCTTTTTTAAAAATGTGAGGTGTGTTTATTTTGTGTGCATGAGTGTTTTGCCTGAATGTCTGTGGTGTGTGCACTGCATGTGTGCCTGATGCCAGTGGAGGTTAGAAGTTCATGTCAGATCCCCTGACACTGGAGTTATAGACAGTTGTGAACCATCGTATGGATGCAGGGAACTGAACCTGGGTCCTCTGCAAGAGCAACAAGTACTGTTGACCACTGAGCCTTCTCTTCAGTCCCCATTAAATCCTTTCAGAAGTAGTGACTGGCCATTTATTTTTCCTTTTTGGAAAAATGTTCATTAGTCTACTTTTTTTCTTTTTCTTTTTTCCAAGACAGGGTTTCTCTGTGTAGCTTTGGTGCCTGTCCTGGATCTCACTCTGTAGTCCAGGCTGGCCTTGAACTCACAGAGATCCGCCTGGCTCTGCCTCCTGAGTACTGAGATTAAAGGCACGGGCCACCAGCACCTGGTTAGTCTGGTACTTTTAACTACTGTGTAATTAGATAAAGCTTGAGCAGAAATGCAACATTTTTAAAAATAAATCTTGATTAGACAAACATTTTCTAAGCCAGTACCCAAAACTGTTAGCAAGAGTAGATTAATGACTTATGGTAACTCCACTTATTTAAGCAGAGGCTTGATATTAATGTACTAAACCTTGACCTTAGATAGATAGATGATATTAAAATTTCTGTCTATCTATTTATCTATCTATCTATCTATCTATCTATCTATCTATCTATCTATCTCTAAAATCTGTCTCACCTTTTGCATGACTTAAATGATATACTTGGACCCTTGTAACTTGTATAAGCTTCCCAGCTTTCTTTCCCATTCTGGAAAAAAAAAAAATCCAGTCATCTTAATTTTCATACACAAATCTTTCTTTACTAAAAATATTTTCATTTTTTTCATCCTAACATCCTACTGGTTTCTTAATATCATGACAAATACATTCACTGCCTGTTGTGAGAATTTTCTCCCATGGGGATTAAACAATGTCTATCCCCTCTTCATAAGGTCCCAATGACAAACCAAAGTGGAGTTTCACCAAAGCTAACGACAGGGACCAGTGAATTTCGAAGGCTGATTTACAGAGCTTGGGGGACCTGAAGGCAGCCATATTGGAAAGTCTTTATCAGCATGGATGATGTCTTTCCCAGAGTCACGTAGTTGGAGCCATTTGGCTTAGGGTTTGCTAGAGTCTGCCGGGTTTTGTTATTGTTTTTAATGAGTTCTGGGTGGTCTCTGAAGTAAGAGAAATATTGGGTACAGGGAATTCTGGGGAATTTCCCTTTGTTTACTTCTCTCCCTCAGAACGGCTCTAATTGAACGATGGGATTATAATTAAGTCATCACCCCCCCCCCGGGGGGGGGGACTGGCTAGTTTTTGCCATCCCACAGAGGGCAGGCCCTTAGGCCACACACAGGTTGAAAGCCTAAAGTCTTCTTCCTAAATCCTGGGGATTTAATTTATTCCACCTGTCCAGGAGGCAAGTCAGTGTGGGCTTGAAGGACTCTTAGAGGCTTCTGTTCCCAACTGTAGAGCAAAAACAAGAAGAGAGGCGGAATCTCCAATCCAGCATCCTCAGAGGCATATTGTCGACAGTTGAAGGGGCAGTCAGTTTGACCTGAGAAAACACCCCAGGACCAGTGCCCAGTGTGCGGCTGGTTATTCTGTGGTCGCGGTCCCCCCTCTCCCTCCCCCCTGCCCCCAAGGTTTCACTTATACCTGAGATAATCCTGATGCTTTCATTCCTGAAAGAACACTATTCCCTTCTAGACTTAATCTACAGGACACATGAAGGCCTCCAGTCAAAGAGACAGAATGTGCCTCTCCTAAGCTATAAAATGGCTTAAGGCCCTGTTGTTTAGGGTGGTATAAACCAAAGTAACTCTCATTTCTTACAGGAGCGTGGACCACAGCACATCTCAAATAGTCTACTGAGCAAGTAAGTGATAGCTAAGGTGAAATTGTTAGGCCCTGGGCCAAACATGCTTCCTGGCTTGTAGGTGATAGGGGAGGTTTGCGTTGCTCCAGGTAAAATAGAAAGGGCAGAGCTTCCGCTGCGTTAGGGTCTCTCTGGTCTCTTGTCCATCCTCTTAATCTGTCAATCCATGTTGCTTTCTCCCCCTCTAACTCAGATAGAAAGCTGGCACAGAAACATCCCTGGTGAGTCTCCTCTTGTCTAAAGAGGGCTGTCTATGTGGTGGAGCCTCCTTGCAACTCATCACGTGACCTGTAATGTAGGGAGCACTAACCACAAAAAACAAAAAAACTGCACATCTCTGAAAGAACTCCAAGGTACGGCATCAGGCTGTTCTTTCCCTTTCTTTCTTTCTTTCTTTCTTTCTTTCTTTCTTTCTTTCTTTCTTTCCTTCCTTCCTTCCTTCCTTCCTTCCTTCCTTCCTTCCTTCCTTCCTTCCTTCCTCTCCCTCTCCCTCTCTCTCTCTCTTCTTTCTATTATTTATTATTTTACATCCCAGCAGCAGTTCCGCCTCCCTCCTCTCCTCCCGGTTCCTCCCCCACCTCCTCATCTCCCCTCTCTTCCCACTTCCCAATCAACTCCTCCCCCATTTCTGTTTAGGAAAGGGCAGGGCTCCTAGGGGCTCCCGGAGACTGAACAGACTGAACAGGCTCCCACGGGGAGCCTGCATGGGACTGACCTAGGCTCTGCCCATGCGTGACAGTTGTGTAGCTTGGTCCTCTTGTGGGACTCCTAATGGTGGGAAGAGGGCCTGTCTCTGACTTTGGGGACCCTACTCCTCATACTGGGTTGCCTTGCCCAGCCTTAATACATCAGGAGGTGCTTAGTCTTACTGCAACTTGATAGGCCTTTTTTTTTTGTTGATACTTTTCTGCTTTTCTTAACCTTTCCACGTTACTGTAACTGAAAGGCAAAAGCAAAGGGGTCAGGGTGTGGTGGGGCAGAAACAGAAACAGACAAATGTGGCCTGATGGAGTGAGTGGGAAAGAGAATTCTATGTCAGAAAGCAACCAGAAAGAGCAGGCATTAAGACCCAGAGGAGCTGGCCTTTGCCGCCTCCTGTCCAAGTTGGCCCTGCCGAGGCTGAAGCACTTGGCCAAGCAGCATCTTTTCTCACACCTGGCACTTGACCCTTTGGGTCCCTGTTGGGATCGGTGCTTCCCCAATCTTGGCCCTGGGCTGCTTGCGAATGTCAGTCTTAGCTCCACTGTTGTTGGGGCACATGGCTGGGAAAACCCTTAAGTCCTCCTTAGGATCTGGTAAATATATCATGAGACACAATGTATCAGAATCCAAGGAATCCACCAGGAAGGTCTGATCTAACCTCTAGTCTGATAATGTCAACAAAGTCCCTTGGTTACTTCCTGCCTGGAATGAACTCAGCTCCCGGATAAATGAGCCCATATTGTCCCAGGACATGGTGTCCCCTTGAGGATGCCAGCAGGTTCACAGATTAAATGTGGACAGTCACTGCCTTCCTTTTTCAAACAAACATCCAAGTTAGAGTGGTATGGATCTAACAGAAGAAATTACCCTTGAGTGTGGAGGCCCCAAGAAACAAAGTAAAGAAAGGCATTCCACGGTCTCAGGTAGAGGAAGCAGAGTCAGTCAATATGTAGAGAATGGCTAGGATCCTGCCCGGCTTCTAGAAAGGGAGAGAACAAATTTAATCGCCATCAAATTGTTAGGTTAAAAACAGTAAGATTCCCTCTCTTAGGAATGCAGAAGACACAGAAAAAAGATGGGAGATACAGGCACACACACACACACACACACATACACACACACACACACACACACACACAAATATACTTCCTGGGTGGAAAGTGACTTCCTGAATCTCCCTGAGGGCTGTCCGTCCTCCTAGCCCAGGGATCAGGTTTCACCTTGAGCCCTGTGAGATAACATCGCTGTGGAGCCAGGCCTTAGGTTAGCAGGGCTGTGTTAGTCTCTGCGTAGATCTCAAGTCACCAGAACAATTTAATTTGCTTTCTGGGAGGACATGCAGACATTGGAGCAGTGGTTCTCAACCTGTGGGTCGTACCCCCTTTGAGGTCAAAATGACCCTTATACAGGAGTCGCCTACAATCATCAGAAAACACAGATATTTATATTAGGATTCATAACTGGCAAAATTACAGTTCTGAAGTCACAACGAAAATGACTTTATGGTTGGGGGGCGGGGGTCACCACAACACGAGGAACTGTCTTAAAGAGTTGCAGCATTAGGAAGGTTGAGAACCACTGTCCCAGCGTGAGAAGCAGTGTCTAAAGGGGACTCCCCTTGTTAGAAGAACACAGAGCACCAGCCTGGGACTTCCAGCCGAGAATGTGGCAGTGGTGCCCCGCCCCCGCCCCGCCCCCCCCCGCCTCTTTCAGGATGGGGAAGGGTGCCGGCTGCTCGCTAGCCGCACCTTCCTGTCCTGTCAGGGTCTGGCTTGTGGTTCGCTGTTTGCTGACATCAGTGCCGTCTGGGGGTTGAAATGAATAGTGAGGCTCCTCTTACCTTCAGGGACACCTGGGCCATGAACTGTTGCTCTGGTGGGAGAAGATGGAGGGAGGGGACTGGCCAGAGGAGATGCTGGCTGCTCCCAAGCTGTCACCTTTGGGAATCTTCTTCCTTGTGTCTGTTCATGATTCTCTCATCTCTGGCTTCCGGCCCCTTCATGTTCGTGGGAACTCACACCTCCGGGCCAGCCTGGTGATCTCTCTCCTCGAGGGCTCTGGGGTTAGATTTCTGTCCATGAACGATAGTATCACCATCGACTAAAGTCAAACCTGAAAATACTTGTGGAAGAAAGGAAACGATGCCTGGGATTGGCTCCTGTTCCCATCTTAGATGGTCTTTTCATAATAATAATAATAATAATAATAATAATAATAATAATAATAAAACAAACCCAGAGTCAAAGGTGAAAGCTGAGAGATCAGAGAAGCAGAATAGACAGCTACTAGTTCTTACCTCTACCAAACCCTCAGCCTAAAGAGAGTGAGCTCCTGTTTCCTCATGCCTTATGTACCTTTCTCTGCCCAGCCATATTACTTCCTGGGATTAAAGGCATGTGTGATTCCCAAGCAAAGGCATGAGATCTCAAGTGCTGGGATTAAAGGTGTGTGGCACCACTGCCTGGTTCTGTGTCTAATCTAGTGGCTGGCTCTGTCATCGGATCCTCAGGCAAGTTTATTAAGGTACACAATATATCGCCACAATTAGCTAAAGAATGTTCTAGAGTGTGGGTGTGAGTAGAAAGGGGAGATGACAGAATCAGGTGTGCTGAGATAGATCCCTGGATGACACTCTGTAGGTGTTTATCAATCTCTGTGAACATTTGGAAATCATGCTTGGCTTTTAAAAGCCAAGCCGCTGGGAGCCACTACACTGAGTGAAGGGGATCTTTGCTCTCTTTTGGAGGGAGACTGAGCACAGGCCTGGTTTACAAGGTGAAGGTTTTTTTGTTTTTTGTTTTCTGAGACAGGATTTCTCTGTGTCACAGCATTGGCTGTACTGGAACTCTCTCTGTAGATCAGGCTGGCCTCAAACTCACAGAGCTCCGCGCCTGTCTCTGCCTCCTGAGTGCTGAGATTAAAGCCACTGCCTGGCAGAAGGGGAGGTTTTAATGTCCTCCTGCTTACTTGGAAGGTTGGAGCTCCCACCTGAGGCTGGGCTGGGAGGTGGCAGGTATGTGAAGTTGGGACAACAGGGGAGATGCGTTTGTTAGGATGTGCTGGCAGGTGAAGATGAGGTGCAAGGCATCCCTGAGAGCTGTCGGAAGCTGTGGGGTGACCCTGAGGAGTTCCTCATGCACTCCAGTTGGCCTGTTTGATGTGCCACACAAACATTTGTGAGTGCACAGGACACAGGGCTCAGAGAGACATCAAATCAACATGAAATCACGGAGCTTTAAAAGCAAACAAGCATGCCAGGTCCCCTGCTCAGCCAGGTCAGCGGGGTCAGCCAGGCTGCCAGCCCTCAGAGCAACTTCTAGCCCACTATTCACTTCTCTCACCCTGGGGACATGATCCTCCTTTGGGTTTAGGGCTCACTGCCTCATCTTCAGCTCAGTATGGTCCTTACACAGCCTCCGGGCCTGTATATGGGCTCAGCCTTGACAAATCTCTCACAGTCTCTGGCTTCAAGCAGCAAGCCAGGGACTTCTGGTGTCTGTCACATCTACGAGGTTTGGCGGCAACTCCTTCCTCCTGTGAAGACACTAAGTCGCTGCACTAGAATACAGAGGAGCTCCACACTGCTACTGTCATGAAGAGGTGGAGTTTAATCCTCTCCCCTTGATGTAGAGGCAACAGGGGAGTAGCAGAGGAAACCAGACCAGGACAGCTCCCTGCCAAGTCTTGCAAAGAAACCTGAGGATCCACAAGAAATCCTGTCCACCCTCAGCCAGTTCACCTTCAGAAACCACGTGGAGAAGCTTCTTGGGCAACAGAGGTCTTGGGGTTGTGTCAGACGCAGGCCAGCGGTCCTTGGGCTCTAGGAGAGAGAGATTCCTGGAGACTCCTGTTGGGGGATCTTGTCTGCAGTCCTATGAGAAAACCCCAAGAGTCACCCAAGTGAGTTCCAGCAACTCACAGAACCGTGGGAGCAACAGACATTTGTCGGCTTCTGACATTAAGTTTGAGGTCGTTTGTTTGGCAGCAATGTTCTGGGGAAAACTTCTGTTGCTTCTAGCTAATGGAAAGGCCCCTACAATTAAAAAAAAAATCCTCCTGTAGCTAGAGTTTTCCTGCCTTGCCCACAGTCAGGACAAATCTTTGTCACCCGCCAGTCCCACAGCGGCTCAGACCCAACCAAGTAAACACAGAGACTTATATTGCTTACAAACTGTATGGCCGTGGCAGGCTTCTTGCTAACTGTTCTTATAGCTTAAATTAATCCATTTCCACAAATCTATACCTTGCCATGTGGCTCGTGGCTTACCGGCATCTTCACATTCTGCTTGTCCTGGCGGCTGGCAGGCAGTGATTCCTTCTGCCTTCCTGTTCTTTCTTTTCTCCTCTCTGTTAGTCCTGCCTATACTTCCTGTCTAGCCATGGGCCAATCAGTGTTTTATTTATTGACCAATCAGAGCAACACATTTGCCATACAGAACATCCCACAGCATCCTCCGCTTTTTGTTCATCAACCAGGGCTTCCCAAAGGTCCTCTATACAGAAAGAGGAGGGAGACACTGCCATCACTTAAAGATGTGTCAGACCCCCAAACTGCAACTGGGGTGTCAGCTTTAGATACGTAACTGAGTGATGAGACACTGGCAAGATAACACGTGAGCCATTTAAACAGAGCCGCCGTGAATACAGCTGATGGATTATTTTCTTAAACGTTTGTTTGTTTAAGGATTTATTTTTAGTTATGTGTGTGGTTATGTGGACATGAGCGTGAGTGCCCAAGGAAGCCAGAAGAAAGTATTGGATCTCCTGGAGGTGGAGTTGTAATCAGTAGTGAGCTGTCCAACATGGGTGCCGGGAGCTGAACTCTGGTCCTCTGTGGGAACTTTTAACCTTCCAGTCCTTGTTATCAACTCACTTAAATGCTCAAAAAAAAAAAAAAAAAAAAAAAAAAAAAAAAAAAATCCATAGATGGCAACTCCTCAAGGAATAAAATGGAGGAAAACCAAAAAGTCCACCAGACCTGTCTGTCTTGGCCACATGATCTGGTTCATTGGCCTGATGTGTGACCTGAACAGAAGCACCCCGTGTGTTCTAACATGATTCTAATGCCCTTGACAAGGTCTGCTGTCCCTTCTCTGGTGCCCCCCCCCCCCGATTGTGCCCACCAGCCCCGTTCAACAGAGCCTGTTGGGTGGTAACTTGGGGTCTGCTCAGAGTGTGGCCTCTGGTCACCACTGAGGCTTGTGACGTTCCTGCAGTTCCCAGTTTTCCAGTGTGGCTGCAGGGCCTTTTATCTGGACATGGCCAGGAGGCTTCTCGCCCCCAACCACAGAGAGCAAAGAGGAAACCCTGTGGCTATTTAGAGACGACTGAGGAAACCTCTGTGGTGGGAGCCAGGCTACGGCCCGTGCTGTGTGGTGCAGGAGTGGGTCTTGGAGGTCGGAGATACGGGCTCGAACCACCCTTCCTACTCTTCCTGATCGGCTCTCCCCTCTCGGTTAAACAGCAGCAACTCCGAGCAGCCAAAGTCCTGGCGTCGCCTTCCATCGTTGATTCTCTTACACGCAACACACCGACTCCATTAGCCAACGGGCCCCACTTTCAGAACACACCCAGATCCCCGGCCCGATTCTCACCTTTGCCGCCATCTTAGGTCCGACTTACTGACATCCCGTCTGTTTTAGGCCAACCTTGGCCTTCCAAAGCATGTTTTGTTTTTTTTAATTATTTCATTTTTTGATGTTATAATTACATCATTTCCCACTTCCCTTTCCTCTTCCTAAACTTTCCCATAGACCCTTGTTCTCCTTTAAATTCATGACCTCCTTTTCTCATCTACATATACACACATATTTATTCCTAAACGCATAAATGTAACCTGTTTAGTCTATGTTACTTGCATGTATGTTTCAGGGCTGACCATTTGGCATGGATAACCAATCTGCATGCTCCTTCCCCAGGAATACTATTTCTCCAGATTGAAGCATTCTTTAGTTCCTATAGTTCTGTGGGGAGGGTTGTGGTCTCATGGTCTTTGCCCCTCAACACTCCCACCCCATCCACTTTAGCTTGTCTGTTGCTGGTGTCCTTGTTTGTCTCATGTTTAGGCAGTCGTGCTGATCAGACTTCATGTTTGTTTGACATTCCTAGGAGACACAATGTCACTGCCAAGTCCCTGATCCTCTGGCTCTTATGGTCTTTCTGCCCCATCTTCTACAACGTTCCCTGAGCCCTGGTCGCAGGAGTTGGAGATGTATCTGATGGGACTGGGCTCCACAACGATGCATTTGGATTGGTTGTGGTTTTCTGTAATGGTTTCTGTCTGTTGCAAAGAGAAGTTTCCTTGATGAGGGGCGAGGCCTGCACTTATCTGCGGTTATAAGAACAAGTACTTAGAATGTAGTTAGGCATTATGCCGGCTGCTTTAGTAAAGTGGTGGTTGTAGATCCTCTTCTGAGCTCCATGACTTCACCAGCCCTGGGTAGCTGGTTAGGTTTCTAATAACAGGCATGGTTTCCCTCTTGTAGAGTGGGTCTAAGGCATGTTCTTAACCTAGCAAGAGCATAAGCAGAAAACGGTCAGATTCATTGCTTTTCTAACCTTGGAAATCAAACAAAGACTTTTAGAAATCTGGAAGGTGTTTATTAAAAATAACAACAAATGTCCATATTCCAGTTAGAGCTGTGAGCTTCATAATGTTTGCTGGAAGTGGACCAGTTGAGTGTGGCCTGGTGGATCACAGCTAATTGACAGACTGAGGCAAGAGGATCATAAGTTCAAGGCCCGCTGGGGCTCTAGAGAAAGTTCAAGGACAGCTGAGGTAGATTATGGAGACTCTGTCCCCAGCTTTTTTAAAGTAAAAACAGGCCAGGTGTGGTAATACATACCTTTAATCCAAGGACTTAGGAGGCAGAGTCAGGTGGATCTCTGTGCGTTTAAGGTCAACCTGGTCTACATAGCAAGTTCCAGAATGGCTAGAACTACATCTTGGAAAAACAAACAAACAAACAAATGCCCCAAAACACTATGAAGAGAGTAAAAATACAAGCTGGATAAAGTGATTCACACCTGTAATACTGTGGTGATTTGAAAGAAAATGGCCCCAGAGGGAGTGGCACTATTAGGAAGTGTGGCCTTGTTGGAGTAGGTGTGACCTTGTTGGAGGAAGTGTGTCACTGTGGGGGCGGGCTTTGAGGTCTCCTTTGCTCAAGCTACCTTCAGTGTGGTAGACAGTTCACTTTCTGTTGCCTGTGGATCAAGATGTAGAACTCTCAGCTCCTTCTCCAGCACCATGTCTGCCTGCATGCTGCCATGTGCCACCATGATGATAATGGACTAAACCTCGGAAACTGTAAGGCACCCCAATTAAATGTTTTCCTTTATAAGAGTTGCTGCGGTCATGGTGTCTCTTCACAGCAATAGGAAACCCTAACTAAGACAAATAACCATCATGCAGGAGATTGAGGCAGGAGGATTGCTGTAAGTTCAAGGGCAACCTGGGCTACAATAATGAGTTTCAGGTCAACTTTGGCTATAGTGTGAGCTCCTGTCTACATCAAAAAAAAAATGTGAAAACACAACCCACAGAATGGGAGAAATATTTGCAAGTCATTTATAATGGTCTAGTATCAAGATTGTGCATAGAATTCTTACAACTTAGTGACAGACACATAACAAATTAGATACAGGAAAGTATGTTAACAGGCATTTCTCCAAAGAAAAATACACTCCTGTGTCTATGTTGCTGGGAATTATAATACCCAGGACTATCTATATGCCAAGCAAGTCATTACCATTGAGTCATACTCTCAGCTCTAAAGAGAAATACAAATGGCCAATAGGCATTTGAAAAGATACTCAGTGTTAGTAGCCATTAGGGAAATAGCCAATTAAAATGGCAGCGCAATACCACTGGGCACCCACTGGCATGATTGTAGCAAACTAGACAGAGAACTTGTTGACAAGGGTCAAAGAGACTGAAGCCTCCGACCACTGGGAGGAACGTAGGGTGGTATGACTCCTTTGGAGAACAGCTGGCTAGTTCCTGAAAACATTAAACAGAGTCATCATCTGACCCAGAAATTCCTCTCCTACTTCTATACCCAAGATAACTGAAAACACATGGCACATAAGCTTATACACAGATGTTCTTTGTATTAGTCAAAGATCCATCCCTGTAAGAGTGGGTAAACAAAATGTGATACTTTCGTTCAATTAAATATTACTTGCCCATAAAAAAGAATAATAAATACAACACAAATGATCTGAAAACATTATGGAAGATGAAAGCAGCTTATGTTGTATGAAGTCATTTATATGAAATGTCCAGACAGGGAAATCCACAGACAGTGGACCTGTGGTTGCCAGGGAAGGGGGAGGAAGCAATGGAAAGAGATTCCTAGGCAGTATGGAGTTTCCATTGGAGACAATAAGAATACTCTGGAATTAGACAGTGGTGATGTTTACACAATTTTTTGAATATATATCAAACCACTGTATATACTTTCAAAGAATGACTATTATGGCGTTTCAACAAAGAATATGAAGGAAAAACTTCCCCGTGACATAAAACTAGTTAATATAGCAGTTATGAATTGAATTTGGTGCCCACCAGCTTAAGGAGGTGTCATTAAGGCTCCTGAGCCTTGTTAGGCAGCATGGGTCCCTGGGAACTGTCTCAGGTACTCACAGAAGAATGGCTTCTTCTAGAGGGTGCTTGGGGTACAGTGAGCAGGGTGCCACACATTCATCTCAAAGTGACCCAACCATCTCTGATCCTGTCACTGTGAAGATTTTGTCTCAAGCTTCTTCTGTGTCTGGTTCTGTCTTCTCTTGAGTGAAATCATTTCCAGGAGGTTCCTCAGCTTTCCCATGGCTGCATTTGTGGTGGCCTTTGGAGCCACTGGGTAAGATATGATAGCATTGTTGGGGCTAAAGGTGGAATTCCACTTCTTCTTCCTGACTATTAATCATGGGTATTAATAAGAGTCTCAGGACTATCCTTTCCCTGAAGTCTTAAACAGATAGACTTTCTCCTTTTCAGCTTCTCTCTATTCACCTGTCCAGCATTTAGCATCTACTTATCTATCCATTCATAAACATTAATCCATCTACACACCCAGCTATCCATCCATTCATACACATATCCATTCACTCATCTACTCATCCATATATCCACCCATGTTTGTGGGAGCCCACAACTGACTCAGTTTCCCAGTTTGAATCTGAAGTCTATTCTGAGTCAATAGAGTTCAGGCTTGCTTGCTCCAGAGCCATGAGAAAGTCCTGATTAGCCTTCAGAGTCTCCTTGAAGGGCTGTGAGAAAGTCCTGATTAGCCCACAGGAAGAACACACTATCTAGCTAGATGTAGGCTGCTGATGCCAGCCGGAGGTACATTGAGATAGAAAATGAAACTGCCTGCTCCTTGACTCAAGGCAGGGTAGATAGTGGCTGAATGCCTGTGCTGTGCACTGTTCTACCTCTGTCCTTCAAGACTGTGAAATAAACTCGGGGCTGTCTGGCACTGACTGGCGCTCCTCTTGACTCTTTCTGTCTTTATTGTCTCTACAATCTGCACACCTTTACCTAGATACCCAGTCCACTGGTCAGCAGGCTCCAACACATGTTTAACTATAATCTATCCACTCATATTCCATACATCTACCCACATGTCTAATCATCATCTATCCATTCATAATCTATCAATCCATCCCTTCATATATACAACCATTCACCCATCTATCCATTCACACATCCACTCACACATCCATCCATATTCATCATCATTCTGTCCATCTCTTCCAATTCACTATTACCTGTTGCGCCAGGCTCTTTGTAAAGTGAGTTAGTGAATAATCGTTTCAACTGAGTTTGGGAATATGAGCCAAGTAATTATTTTTTTTTCTAAGTCTTCTAGAGATTTATGAGTGTGGAGTCTACTGGGATGTGGGGATGGTGAAAACATTTGGCAGCCATGATGACCCAGGCAAGGATTCTCAGGCAGTTTCACAATGGCTGAGCTTTCCTTCTAACTTCTTTCTCTTTCTTTCTTCCTCTCTTTCTCTCTCTTCCTTCCTTCCTTCCTTCCTTCCTTCCTTCCTCCCTCCCTCCCTCCCTTCCTTCCTTCCTTCCCTCTCTCTCTCTCCTCTCTCTCTCCCCTCCCCCCTCCTTTCTGCCTTTTTTTTTTTTTTTTTTTTTGCAAAGGACTTGCTTGCCAATGTGCGAGCTCTTCCCCAGGGCTCCCACAACACAGACCCCTTCATCACCAATTCAACTTGTAATCTTGGGGAAGAAAGTTCTCCACTTATTTTGAGACAGTAAAATGCAAACAAAACAAAGGAGCCACAGCAGGAGGCAGCCCGAAGGCTTGCTCTGTTGAGCTATCATTACTCTGGGCTCCAGGCGGGCCTGGGCCGCAGGGCTGCCTCCCACTTCCCTGGCCAGTCAGGGTGAGCAGTAGGGCAATCTGGAAGGCTGGCCTGGAGCCTCCGAAGGCTGCTTAGAAATTCTTGGCTGGGGAGTGGCCGCCAGAAAAGGAGAACCACTGTAAAGTCACGCCTGCCAGCCCAGCTGCCTCTGAGAGGATGCCAAGACCAGGCTTCTGCTCAAACTCTCCTCCTTGCTGCCTTCCTCAGGGATTCCCTCAATCTTCCTGCTTCATCCACATCTACCTTTTTTTTCCACTTTTTTTTTTTTTTTAGAACCAGCTCAATTTCTGTCTCCCACAACCATGACACCTCCTCATCCCACAGCTATCCAGTTACTAGGAACACAGTCATCACCTTTTCAGGGTCAAGCCAAAGACAAACGAGACTTGGCACTGCCTTTATTCCCCAGAACAGAGAAGACAGATATGGAAACAGTATGGGACAGAAAGCTGTATGCCCGTGACGGCTGACTGGCCCAGACCCTGGAGGCTAGGGCAAGCACTGTGGAGCACAATTTCTTCATGCTTTCTGGGTGATGTGTCCCGTCTTCGCAGCTGGTAGTAAAGGGAAGGTCTTGTTGTAGTTTGGCTGTCTTTCCCAAACCTCATGTTGAGAGTTAATAATCACTGTAATAGTATTAAGAGCTGGGACTTTTATAAAGAGATTATCATGAGGAGCTGTCCTCATGAGACTGGGTCGATTGTCATGGAGTGCATTAATTATTGAGACAATGTGTTTCTGGTAAAAAGATTAAATTCAGCTCCATACAGGCTCCCTTGCCCTTCTACTTTCTGCCATGGCTGGGGCAGCCAGAGGCCTCACAGCAGACATTACTACTTTGAGCTTGGACTTTCAAGGCCCAGAATTGTGATTAAAAAAAAATGTGCTTTATAAACAATCACTTGTAGTATTTTGCTATATGTTTTAAAAAATGACTCAGGCAGCAATCCCATTCATGAGGACTCTACCCTCATTTCCTAATCAATGGCCAAAGGCCCTACTTCCCAATTTAATTACTTACAATGGGGATGGGACTCCAGCATATGAATTTGAAGGGCATAAAGACTCAACCGGGCAGTGGTGGTGCACACCTTTAATCCCAGCACTTGGGTGGCAGAGGCGCCCACTCAGAGGTGAATCTCTGAGTTCAAGGCTAGCCTGGTCTACAAAGTGAGTTCCAGGTCAGCCAAGACTGTTATACAAAGAAACCCTGTATCAAGAAATCTCCCCCCCCCCCAAAAAAAAAGACTCATGACATCCAGGAAATGCCACCCACAGGGACTCTGCTGTTAGGGCTGCATCCATTCCACTGTCTTCTGCCCCCTGAATGTAGGGCATGTGTGTATTTGGAACACTTAGAGAAGAGTACATGACTTCCACACTGCCCATGCTATCTTAGAGAAGGGGGTTCAAGGCATTGTGAGTTTCCAGGAAGAGGGTGCATCTGAGTCCCCAAAGGAATGATATCAGACATTGGAGACAGAAACCATGGCCTACTCTAAGATTTTCTGGGTATGATAATTGCTTCACTCTCCAGACAGCAAGTTGATAGAATAGGTTTTCATTATGATTAGATTTTAAGTACCTGTTTCATCAAAATTTAGGTTTAGTGAGTCATGAAGTGCTTAAGAAGTGTCCAGCACATGTGAAATATCAGTCAAGAGTTAGCTATATTATTTTAAATTTTTTAAAAATGTATTTATTTTTATTTTATGTGCACTGGTGTTTTGCCTGTATGTATGTCTATGTGAGAGTGTTGGGTCTCCTGTAACTGGAGTTACAGACCGCTGTAAGCCACCATGTGGGTGCTGGGAATTGAACCTGGATCCTCTGGAAGAGCAGTCAGTGCTCTTAACCACTGAGCCATCTCTCCAGCAATGCTACTTTCTACATGTTCCCTGTCTGTGCAGACACGGATGGCATCTTAGGCTTAGCCTTCTAATATTCCTCAGTTACTGCCAGAAAGATGTGACTAATGAGACCAATTCTTTGCAGATTATCTGAATAATACCTAGCTGAGTTGGGGGCTTTCCTCCCCAGTTGAGGCAAGAGTACATCTGAGAGGTCATCTGAGATGGTCTTGATCATCGCCTTTAAGACTGTCCAACACTATGAGCCTCCTAAGGAGGCCTGAGCTTACAGTGCAAACTGCCTGGAACCACTTCTAACACAGTCAGTTTGATCCTACCCAGGGATAGATCATTAGATCCTGAGAAATAGTTAATTTGTCATCATAAATGCAGAGAATGAACTAACATGGTCTTAGAGGGAAGTAAAATCCCAGAAGCTGGGTGACCTCAGTTCCCTGTCCCAACACCCTCACCGCCTCTTGCAATTTTTTCTTTGGTCCTCACCTCATTCATTCTGGGAAAGAGGCCACTCTGGGCTCTGACCTAGCTCTGAGGTGTTCAATCAGGATGTCATGGTTCCTTAACAAATTTGATCAAAGAGACTCTTTCCCACCAGGTTACCTTCCACCATGGGCCTAAAACCAAATGTTCCTTGTCCCTGGGGCATCAATGGTCTTTCCACAACAGCAAGACTCTCAGAGGACTGTCTTCTCTCCAGAGAAGAGAAACACAGAGACAAAGCATGGCACTGGGTGCAGAGCCCTGGTCCCTAGTGCACGGATGTGGGAAGTGAGGATGGTGGTGGGCCAGTAGCCAGGCACAAACGCTGATTTCAAATGTTGGCTGCTCTACTGCACTGTGGCTTGAGGAAGAAAAGCAAAACTTCTGGAAAGTGTTCCTCAGAACCTCAGCTAACAGTGCCAGGATTGAGATATGCAGGAGACCACCCCAATAAACACACTTTGGGAAAGTTAGGCTCTGTGAGAAGTCCCATAAAAGACTACCAGTCACATATGCAATCAGCAAGAATGTTTAATAAAAAAAGTTCCAGCATGCAGGGTCAACCATCTGACATAGTAATAAATGGTGACCCTAAGAGAAGCTCACAGGCTCCTTTTAAGCAGGATTAGGGGAATTCCAGGTGTGGTTAAGTGAACTTTGAGGTGATTGGGTATAGACCCTTACTGGTACAAGGATCATTTTATGATTGGCTCATGACATCTGGTCAGCACCTGTGGTTGCAGTGTCACAGGTCTGTCTGCTGTGTTAGTGGCCTTTTTTTTTTGCTGTGTTGGGGGTTGGTCTGACTGAAAATAGCAAGAACAGTTCCTGCTTATGGCCAGGCAGGACCCTGTTTGGCTACCAGACTGATGTACTTCCTGAGGGTCTGATTGAAGCTAGACATGAGTCAACATAGGATGGTGGGTTAATATGGGGCAGAGGGCTTAGCAAACTTGTCCCTGGTGGGGAGTAAGCAACTGGCCCTGTTAGGGTCAGTCCTGTGATAAGAGGGGACAGCCACTTCAGGGACCAAATTTCAAATACCTCTTGCACAGGCTCATATTTCTTGTTTATGAAGTCTGTTTGCTATTTTGTTTCAATCCTCTGGTGAACAAGGGATGGGATTGTTGTCCTCATCTCAGGGGCGAGTAATAGGTTTTCTGCCTAACTCCCAACCCCGCACCTCATAATAGGTTTCTTGGCCAGTGAAGGTGGGTTCTCCAGTCCCAAAGATCAAGGCTGGAGAAGTCTCACACTGAACCAAAGCAGGGAGATTATATAGGTTGTAAGTGAGGGGTGATGACGTGTCCACCACAAGCTGGTTTTTTTGTCCAAGTATAGTCAAAAGCTGAGCGCTTTAGGTGGGGACTTGGGTGGCAGCAACTCCAGAGGAAGAAGCTGCAGTAGACACCAAGAATGCAGAACTGGGCTTTTTGGTGCCTTTCCTTTGTTGGGAGACTAAGAGTGTGGGGTTTGGAGAGAGAGAGCCACCAGAATGGGGCTTTCTGAATCAATTAGGAGTGAGCTGGAGGTTCCAACCCAACAGTGAAGACCTGATCCATGAACTCTGTTGAATGATATTTTGTTTCTGTTTTGACAAATAAAGCTTGCCTGGAGATCAGAGGGTGGAGCTAGCCAATAGTTAACCATAGAGCCAGATGGTGGTGACCCATGCCTTTGATGCCAGCACTCAGGAGGTGGAGACAGGATCTCAGACCCTGTGTAGTCTGAGGATTCGTAGAGGTAAGAAGTCTCCAGTGGCTTGCTGCTCTGCTTCTCTGATCTTTCAGCTTTCACCCTAATATCTGACTCTGGGCTTTTATTGATAAGACTAATTAGGATCATGCATCAGAACTCCATTTAGGGTGTCTCAGGCGGCCATGCTGGAAAGGGCAGGGAGACTACAGAAACTGAGAAGAGTCTTTTCAATCTAAACATCCTTAGGTCTCTTTTCTGTGGCTCATCCCTTGGTGAATCTGACTTACAGAGTATACCATACTGCCTCGGTTCACAGAAGACCTGTGTGGGACCACACAGAGACCACATACTCCCTAGATGGCCACAGCCTTTATGTGAAGCCACTTGCCTTGCAGAAGCAGGGCCCATGTGAGCCCCATTGGATACATTGGCACCATGATGCATGGAGATCTTGTGGAAAGTGCTTTGGAATCCCCATGCTCCATCCTGGTAAGGACTGGGCTCAGTCAGTGTGAGCCTGTTAACAGAGCATGCTCCTCCTGTCCAATGAGAGAAAACAGTATGCTTCAATGGAGCCTCCTCCACCCAGAAATACCTTTGGGTTTTGTATTTTAAATTCTCATTGTGTATATTCATTGCACATGGTACTGTGTGTGTTACATTAGAAGCATTTTCATACAAGTATATCATATATTGTTTGAAACTAGTCTGCCACCACACTCCTGTTTTGTTTAGTGAGTTTGGTTGTTATCTTGAGGAGATGGGTCGGCTTCACAGCTCAGGCTGACCTGGAACTCACTACATAGCCCTAGCTGACCTTTAATTCCTGATTCCTCTGCCTTGGATATCTCAGGCATCTGCTGTCATATCTGACTAGGAAGTTTCTGGAAGTGCCTGTGACCAGCTTTTACAAAAACATGGCTTTATGACAGTTTCTTAGCACTTAAAAGATCAGATACCTCCAAAAAATTAACATCAGCTTAAAAAACCAGCTCCTGGGTTGTGGAAGTGGTTTATGGGGTGGTATGCATGCGCGAAGATGAGTTTACCCCAGAACTCATGTAAAAAAGCCAGGCATGGTGGCACACCCATTAAACCCAGTGTCGGGGGCAGAGACTGGTGCTGACTGGCCACAGACCAGCTAATCTGTGAGCACCAGTGAGAGATCGTGTTTCAAAAACTAAAGGAGGGAGCAATGAAGAGAGACACATTGACTTCTGGCCTACAACCCTCCCCCTGCAGCCCCTCCCCCTGCTGCCCCTCCCCCTGCTGCAGCCCCCTCCCCCTGCAGCCCCCTCGCCTGCAAATACACAGGGATATGCCACATGAATGCAAAGATTGTTAATTTTTCCTCTCTTTCCTTATTTAGTCAACTACCTCTTTCCATGTCCTTACCCCCACCAGGTACTTATAAATGTAGATCGAGACTGTCACTTCCCCACCTAAAAGCACTTTGGCTCATCCTCAGGACGATCTGATTTGTCCTGGAGGAAGTGGGTCGCAAGGCATGTGCCTTTCAGAGTTCTCCCCTGCCCGACTTGCTGTCGCTCTGCTTCCTGGTCTACCACACTGTCCTGGGGCCGTAGTCTGACTGACCGATCACGCTGGGCTGAAACCCTCTGGAACCACGCGTCCAGATACACTTTACCTCTGCTAAACTGTTCCTGTCAGGTACTTTGGCCACCAGGACACAAAAATAACGAACACACCCCCTTCTGTTCTCACCCCAACCACAGTCCCCCTGGCTTTCAATTCACCCCAGCTGGTGCTAGAGGAAGGCCTGTGGATAAAAGAATTCAAGAAGTGTGTGATGGATGGCTGTGCAGAGAGATCTGTCTTATGAAAGAGCATCCCCTCTGGCTGAGACCCGCCACTCCGAGGACAGACTTCAGACGCTGGGGCCGAGCCAGGCCAGCTGTGTGGGCTGTACTCAAGCCAAGCAACTGAATGTCCGCTTTCAGGCGGTCTGAGGAGCTGTTAGAGCCCTCGGCCTCTGTGGGCCTGCCCTTCTCTTCCAGTCTCCAAGAAAGGTCACGGAGAGAAAGAGTCTCCACATTTGGTACCAAATCTTGGTAGGAGAGCCTGTAATGGATGTACTTGTTTACTCCATCAGCCTTGAAGGGAGTTAGTTCTTCAAAAGTCTCGGAAACACTAAAGGAAACCTACCCACTGGAGACGCCTTCTCTGTCAACTTCATAATGAGCAACATTATCATTTAACCTAGTACCTGCATGAACCAGTACCTCTTGCCTTCCCCATTGGTCATCTGCCCGTGTGTGTGTGTGTGTGTGTGTGTGTGTGTGTGTGTGTGTGTGTGTACACGTGTGTGTATGTACTTCTGGAATCTGGGCTCTCTGGCTTGGATGCATAGTCCCTCAGATTCCTCAACACTGCAGACTCTCTGAGAATCTTCCACAGGAGGCGAGGCCGAGGCTGTCCAGGTTGTTTTCTAGCTCTGCCTCGAGGTTTGTCAGGGTGGTGCAGAAGTGTCCTACAGGTCTTGTTGTTTCCATGTGGTCTGTATATATTTTTTTTTTTTTTAAAGGACATGGACCAGCCAGTTTTGTTGGGATTCACTGTTTCTGGAGGTCCCATGATAGAAGATTTACCGGTACTAGAATGGAGAAACTGGCAGTGCTATGAAATTAGCATCTGGATTATAAATGTCCAAGCATGAGAGAGTCCAACTTTTATAGCCTCTGAATTTCAGTCAGAAAGGCTTCATGTGTGGCCTGCGGTCATGAGGCTCCACGCAGAGCATCTTGTCAGGTTTGTGCGTTCTCACCATGTTCAGACCTTCATGAAGGGCACACTGCTCCAGGATGTTCAGAGCCATTGTTCCCTTTCAGTTCCAGGTCAGTGTCAGCCATTGCTATTACCGCTTCATCTGTGTTCAGCTGTAATAAATCCACACATCCTGAGACTCTTCCCTAGCCACATCGCCATCTTTGGAGTCTGAGTTTATTGACACACACTCTGGCCGCTCCCAAATACTTGAAGTCTGTGGTATCTGGTGCCTGTGGGCCACAAGGGAGGGACAACCTTACCCAGGGACAACCTTATCCCCTTGATAAGATTTCTTGAAACAGAATGTTACGTTCTCACCACCCCAGGATCGCAAGCACTTTACAAGAGGGCCGTCCTTGGCCCTGAGTGGCCAAATACCACAAACACTACTCAAGTTCACAGTTACGCAACCCTGGCACCCCGGGGGCCATGTGCATGAACAGGCAGTCTGTGTTTGAAGGTGGATGCCTCAGACAGTGCTCAGACTCCAAAGAGCGTCTGATCCTTCTCAACTTGAGGTGTTAGGCAAGCATGTCCCACCCCTGGAGCAGACGGTTTGCAGGATTCAACACATGTGCATGCACACATGTACATACACACACTTGAGCACTGGTCAGCTGAGACACCAGGGTCAGCTCTTAGGTTACAGTGGCCTTCCGGTCTCTGATCCCTCTTGACTTTCACTGTGTAGCTATGCATTCTTACTGTAAAAAGTTCGATGCCATAGGCGGAGCTCTTGTATGTTGAGGGAAAGATCCTTCTGTGTGATTTTACTGCTCATGTAAGGGAAGAGTCACAGCCAGCCAGCAATACTGTAAGGGGCAGGTGATGCTGGTGCCCAAGTCCTGTGTGCTCGGAGACAGGCTAGCTAAATCTGTGTGTGGTTCTGGCGACACAGGTCATACTGTAGTGATATGGCTCTCACAAGGAGGCCGGAACAAGTCACCTCACTATGTAAACGAGTACCTGGAACATAGAACTGTAGTTTTAGTAACCATTTTCTCCAGACATTTTAAGGCACTGATTGAACTCAAACGAGGCCAGAATGACTAGGTCAAGTTCACACAGGTAGTTAATAGCCAATGAGGATCAGAAACCTCTTTACAAACCAGTTCTAACTAGCGTGATAAATTCGCTCCATCATCAGTGGAAAATTGGAATTTTAGTGGTTCTGCCAGAGCAAATGTTACAAGATCAAAGTAGTAGGTAAGATCTTTATGACACATCACTATCCATCTAAGTATTTTTATACTGTGCATATTATTGGTTGGATTTTTAAAGTGGACGGGGACTACACCAGAGATGAGGTTTCAGGGGGGGTTGCCCATGTAGGGGAGACTGGTTTAGAATTCAGGGGATTTCTTTTCTAACGGCACGTGTTGGAAGCAAACCCAGATCAAGGATGAAGCAACCGTTTTTTTTCTGTTTTCCTCACTCTGCCTCTCTGTGCTGGGCTCCCTGAGGAACTTTACTTTGGCTGACCTGACAGGCCCAGGAAGGGGCCAGGTGGATTCTCTGGAGCTGGCCTTTCGGGAACTGTGGCCAGGCTGTGCCAGAAACCACTTCTAATGGCCTCCTAAGCCTCGGGGTTGAGAAAATCCTCTCGTGCTGATGGATTTCTCCTCCTCCTCCCAGGGTTCCCAAGAAAGGGGGTGAAGAATTAAGTGATTCATTCCCCCTGACGCTCCCTCAAACCCTCCCGCTCTGACCCACTTCTGTGCTCAAACCACCCCATCTGGGATGAGGTCATCTTATTGGGGGCACAAAGGATTCCAGGGGGAACACACATCATATACTGTGGCTATTCACGGCCCTCATTCCTCCTGGCTGCTCAGGACTAACAATGAACCTTCTCAGTGTTTCATGTGCTCGCAAGAGAGACTCGGGTTAGATGTCTCTCAATGCACTCCCGAGGGCACACAGTGCAGTTATTATTACGTGCTGGCTCTCCTGAGGGCCTGGGAACAGCTCGAGGGGCCTATAATCAAGTACATTTAATAATAAATGCACACACGTCTCAGGAACTCTGAGAAGAGAAAACAAAGCATCTTTTTCTCTCATCTTCCCCTCTTACAAATAAGAAAACAGAAAAGTCTATTTTCTCTGTCAAATAACAATTGCAAAGGATGTCTGGCTATTGGGAAAGGGAAACTTAATTACTAGAGAACATTCTTTCTATGTTTAAAAAAGAATGGCTCTGCTTACTCAGGATCTGTGTGGAGATCTGTGAAGGTCTTACATCTTGAGCTATTTTTATGTCCTACTTCCCTGAGGGCAGCGACCTTGGGGCTAAGCTGCCCCTCTGTGGGCATTTCCTCAGTTCATTGCTGTACTTAGGAGAAAAGGAGCAGTTACAAGATTTTTCTTCCCAGAAGCATCCCATGCCCTGGTCCCCACCCCTCTGAGTGCCTGAAAGCATGCAGACAGGGTTTCTGAGGACAAGAGCTGGAAGACGGCTCTGGAACAAAGACAGGTTACAGAAGCCACACTGGAAGAAGGCAGGGGAAGCAATGGAGGCCGCCAGGGAGCAGCAACCTGCCATGTGGGTGAGGGGCTCACACAAACGCTCACCTTAGAAGGTGAGGAGGGGCATCCGGCCTTGTCTGCCTGCCTGTGACCGTGGATATCGGTCAGGCTCCATGGCTTCGTCTGTGAAGTTATACTCATAGTTCGATGGACAATCAAAAGTCTGTGATCAGGAATCTTGTGAAAGTGACGAGTTTACTGAACAGCACTTTATCAGTAAAAAGTACCCACCTGACAAGCCCTGAGAACTGAACGACATAATGTACTCTGGTCATTTTGGGATAATCAAGCACCCAGAACAAGCATATGACTAGGAAAACAAACCATGAAAACAATGGGTAAGTACACAATATTGGGAATCAACTGCTTTTTATTTGACAATTGGTGAAGAGGAGATGGGGTGGTAGGAGAACTGGGTGACATTGTTTCTGTCCTATGAGGAAATGAATTTTCAGGCCTGTATGACAGTGTACATGGCTAGGGGAACATCATCAATGAGATTCGTTTTTCCAGCTTACAGCAGGTAAGCGTACACACAGTGGTGCCCCCAGCACGTCTGACTTCATCGCCAGCTGTGAGGAGGAGCGTTTTATGAGATGGCTTGTGAGAGGCTTCTGTCGGAACATGTGATCTTAAAAATGTGAGCAGGTACACTTTGAAAGAAAAGAGAATTTGGCTGAAAAGAAACCTATGTTTTTCTTTAGTTAAACCTAAAGAACTCTCCCGTTAGCTCTGTCAAAGGTGCTGCTTTTAACTTTGTAATCTGC
Organism: Peromyscus leucopus; assembly: GCF_004664715.2. Taxonomy (NCBI): domain Eukaryota; kingdom Metazoa; phylum Chordata; class Mammalia; order Rodentia; family Cricetidae; genus Peromyscus; species Peromyscus leucopus. The sequence goes on from NC_051070.1 coordinate 44,078,888, forward strand.
AGACGTCATCTCTCTTACAAGCTTTTGCTACTTTCATTACTATAGTTTGGACAGCGAAGTACACTCCACTGTGGGACTCTGGAAAAGCGCTGTAGGCAGGATGCAGGGAACCTGAGGCAGGGTATCCTTACCCTTGAACTTGGGCAGCAGAGAGACTAGGGTACTTCAGAGGTCACGAGGGAGAGCAGGCACCCTGACGATCTTCTGGTTCCCTTCAGTCAAGAGAATGGGATTTTTGAGAGAATCCAACACCTTATAAAGTCCTAGCCCACATGCTTTTCAGTGGGTTCAGTGCTGCAAAATTGTTACCGGCTGGGCAATGCACATTGGAGAGAAAGTAAAAATAATTGTAGACAGGAACGTGTCGGGTGGGGCTCGCAGACTTTGCCCTTAGTGTCAACTGTGGCCTTAAAGGCTCGGCTTTCTGGGATGGCATCTGGCGACAGATGACATATTAAGGCAAAAGCGGGTATTTTTTTATCCTCTGGGTTTGGAACCAGACCAAGCCCTGCATTCCTGCACCTACTTCCTTCAACGCTGACCTTTTCAGAAATGCAGGTCACCCCATTTCCTCTGCGGACTTCCAACCTTTCCAGAGTACATTTCCATTCCCAAGTCTGCGCACTGTGGGACAGCAGCGTCCAGCCACGGCACAGGTTCGCTTGGCTGCTTGCTGTCTTTTCAGAATTTCTCTACTTGTAGCTTGCTTCCAGTCCTGGGGTGGTGAAGGGTTCTTCTTAGATACTGGACAGCATGGTAGAGGTGAAGATCTGTTGTAAAATCTGAGGGATCTTCTTGGTGTCCATAGCGACGAAAGACCGGCCAGCAGGCAGAGTTCTCTGAAGCCTGCCAGAGGGAAGGGAAGGAAATCACCATTGCAAATCGAGGCTCCCGTCCCAGCCTCTGCCCTGGGCCGGTCACAGCATCAAAATGGGTTCTTACAAAAGGATGTTCTCAGTCTCTCCTACCTTGCCTGCAATTGAATTGGCTGTCACTAAAAGCCATGAAAGCCCGGGGGAAGCACCAGGGACAGGGAAGATCTCTTCAGGGAGAAAAACAGTGGTTTTGAAGAGTTATCGGTTCCTGTTGTGTTATAGCCCTTGATAGGACGGTGCCTGAGGGGTCCATCTGGAGTTAGCTCACCTGCATCTGGCCGAGTAATATAGCCTCACACTCCACTTCAAAAGCTTCTCCTCTCTTAGGAAACAGGCCTCCAACTTGCTGCAGTTAAGTCCCCAAGTGCATGTCTGGTTCCTCCCCATCACTAATGTGAAATGCAATCTGCACCATCCAACTGCTGCTTTCACGATTCTGAGGTTGAGCAGGCTCATGGTCATTTTTAAAAAATGTCAATTTATCATTTGGAACAAAAGACCATCTTTGAAGGCAAAAGACAGATATATTGAAAAGAACACCGCCTTTCATTGTGCCAACAAAATTTGGTTTTGTAGTGACATTTAATAAAAGTCAGCCACTCTGTGTAGGATCATGTACTTGGCATGCCGGGCAGACCAGCTCAGTCTGTCCCGTGTCGTTTGCCAGTGGATGTTGGACCATTTCCCCAGGAAACCACAAGGGTATTATTGTGCTTTCTTAAGTACTCCAACAGGATCTGTTCACTAGAAAGAAAAAAAAAACGCCCGTCTCAGCTCAGCCGGCATTTGTTGAGCTTGCCGCCTGCCTGATGCGGGGCTGGGGCTGGGAATGTGGACAGAGGAGGCTTTGAGGACAGGAAGGTTCCAGAAAATGTGAAGTGCTAACACATAAGAGTGAGAGAAGTGTGCGCAGTCAGTTGCACTGAGTGACCACGAGTCTGTGACCCCGAGTCTGTCCCAAGCTGACTGGAGAAGTGTCTGCATCCAAAGGGCTGAACCCTCCCTGGTTCAGGAGGGTCTGAACCGCAGAGCAGGGCACTCAGAAGCAAAGGCAGGCCCTCTGTTTGTAAGACAGGGTAGTTTTTTCTGAGATACAATTTCAGTTGTGCTTTCTGTCTTTTATGAGTATTTTAGGCAGTGAAAAAAGCAAACACTTTCTGTTAGTGTGTTTAAGTTATGGAAAGTGTTTCCTGGCCTCTCCTTTTGGGTCATTCCAGAGGCACTTATTGTGTGATTATAAATTCCTACAGTTATCAGGCAGCAGGTTCACTATAGCATGTAACTCTCTCTCTCTACACACACACACACACACACACACACACACACACACACACACACACACACAGTCTTCCTTTGTGTGCAAGGTGTCTCATCTACTTGTCTCTCCAGTAAGAGATATATATTTACACACATATGGAGGCGCATACAGAATGCTTATGTACATACACATCTGAATATATACTCGGTCACTTATTGACGTTTGTTTATGAGGATACACATGCTTACGTAAGTCTCTATACATCTGTGGTAGTATGAATGAGGATGGCCCCCCTAGGCTCATCGAGCTCCCCACTACTGTCCAGTACCATGCCTGTTTGCTTCCTCATGGTGACCACAGACCAAACCACCGACACGGTACAAAAGCCCCCAATCAAATGCTGTCTTTATAAGGGCTGCCTTGGTCATGGTGTCTCTTCACAGAGATAGAACAGTGACTGAGACAATGTCTGGTTACACACAGCAAACAGACGCACATTACATATAGGTGAATATAGTTTTGGTTATGCTAGGAAAGTTACTATTGTTGGTTTCCTTTGTTTTTTATTTTTGGCAATACTATGGACTGAACCTGGCGCCTCATGCATGCTAGGCAAGTGTTCTACCACTGAGCTACAGCCACAGTTCTCTATATTTGCTATTTTGAATATGATTTGAACATAAACTGATTAGATTGGGCTTGAGGGTCTCTGTAAAGTACCTAATTTATAAAATACTTCCTAACCTATTAGAGGGGAAATCAATTTGGTAATTGTTTTATAAAACAATTAAAATTATAAATTCTTGCCCAAAAAACATAGACCAACTCTAGAGCATCATGTTCCTTCTAAACTTTAATTGCTTGCCAGGGCACTGTGCACCCCAAGAGTGACATTAGACACTCTAGACCTGTTTTACCTGCCTTCCCCAGCCCCTCAGGCTGAGGTCTCAGAAACAACACATGTCAGATGTTTACTCTACCTGCTGTCTGCTGCCAACAATGCTTACCTGGCTGCTTGATCCCCTAAAGAGCCAATAAAAATGGCAAAGGCATTAACTTGAGGGTCACTTGTTAGGATCTGGGCAAACCGGGCAGGATTTATTCCATATCGTGACAGATTTGCATCACTTAGGATGATGACAAAGTATTCATCGGCTTCTTCTTTGGTAATGTCCTTGATGGCATGTTCCGTCCCCTCGAGGGTGTGGTCCCCACTCATGCAGAACTGAGAGTGGGCATGCATGGTCTGGAGGGAGAGTCAGGGCACAAAACCACGCGTGAGCAACTCCTCTTCAAAAACACGATGATTTCTCTCCTGACAGAGTGCCAGCCCTTTGACTGACAGCAGAGAACAAGGGTGGTGTCTGGGCTGGCTTTCCTTAGAAATAGGTAATGTTCCCAAATGTTCCCAATGGACACTTAAAATTTGACCTTCTGTTTAGAGCAAGAAAATATGTCACTTGGTATCACCCCAAAGAGGGGCAAGATGCGGGAGAAAAATAAGGAAGGGGTTGAATTTCCAGTAAACAAGTTAATCTGTAATGCTGAACACGGTTTCCAGTTGCAAAAGAACAAATCTGTTTTCAAACCGGGATGTCTACTGCAGATTTAAGTATGTGAAACTAAATTTGTCATTCAAAAATACTAAGAGAAACATAAAATTGGAATACAGAGCACCCTAAAAGGGGTGGTTCTTTCTTTCTACTGAGCATGTCTGTCTGACTACGAGGAGTTCTGATCTTAGATGCTGAAACCCAACGAAACACAGAGACTCTAAAAACATGCAGGGAAAATTAAATTTAGTGATGGAAAAGGGAATTTAAACACGAAAGATGGTTTTTAATCAGTGCTTGAAAGTGTATGATATCTCTATTGTTTCTTCAGCAACTCCTAGTTTTATCTAATCCGATAGAGAATCTCACAACATATAGAAGGAACAGCGTGTATTTACCTTCAGAATTTCTAGTCTCTGTTTATTGTCCTTGGGGATTTTGTTAACGGGAACAAGGGTGATATTGTAGCCATCTCCTGAGTGTCCAGCGATGTCATACTACATGCAAGAGAATCGGAGAGTATGGGTCAATGGAATAGTCGTTGGTCCTGTGAACCCCAACCCTGGATTGTTCCACATTGTTCAACATTTGGCCACGAAGGAATGCAGACAGAGAGGCAGATGTGTGCCATCAACAAAGGCCAACACATTTTGAACTCATTCTGTTTGGGCCCACCCCCCACCTTCTGAGACCTCTGCCCCCTGGGAAGAGGTGGGAAGTACGCTGAGGACTTCAGGGGCTACCCCAAATTTCATGTGTAGTTTTCAAGGGAGACTTTGTAAGAACCACACACACGGTGTTAGGCAGGACTCCAGCTGCTGCAGCTGTCCTCTCTAATCTCTCCACACTTGTGGTCAAGTCTGGTAAACATAATGGCTTATCGCTTATGATTACATTAACTTCCATGGCAAAAAGGATCTGCCGATGTAATTAAGTTTACTTGACTGTGAGTTAATCACAAGGGGTTCTCCACTGGGCCTAACTTAATCACACAGAGCCCTTTCAAAGCAGAGTTTTTTCCTGGCTGCTGATAGAAGGGGAAGGTAGATTTGAAGCATCAGGGAGATCTGTCTGACATGAAGGAGTTAACCACGATGGAGATGGAGGGGACTGTGCCCCCAGAAGCCGACAGCCAGCAGGAAAAGGGAGCTCTGTCCATGATTCTGAGCAACTCAATTCTACCAACAAGCACAGCCTGAAGCTGACCCTTCACCAGAACCCCAAGAGATGACAAGCATATACCTCTAATTTCTAAAAGTAAAACATACTCGTAGAAATTAAAGTACAGAAAAGGCCAAAATTATCCACAATTCTGTTCAAGATAACCTCTGAAAATATTCTATGACAGATGACCTCCGGTCCTTAGTCCCTTCTAACAGACATGGCAAGCTGCATAATCACATACACACACATCAGCATCAACACAACCTTGGATGATATCGACCGTGTGACTGTATAATGTGCTTTTCCACTTGTTAATATATGGCATGAATCTTTGCATTTAGGAAGCACTCCTTAATTCTATCTTCTGGGCACATGAGAGAGTCCTGACTGTTGAGAGTCAGGTGCTGCTCTTCTGGAGACTTTGAAAAGTCAGAGGTCAACAATCTGGGAGACCCCAGTTTCTGCTCCTCTGACCCTCCCACCTCTATTAAAGACATTGTGTGACAATCTGAAGGTTGGGACAGTGGAGCGACTGAAGTATCTGCAAGGGAATAGTGTGGGTGTGGGGATGAAGACTTGGGGGAACATGTGGGATGTCTGCCAGTCCAGCATCAACAGCTGTCCTCCAGCACCCCCTCTAAAGTCCCCTCCCCACTAGCTGTGATGGGGGAATGCAATCCAGTCGTTCCCCGCCTGCGCCTCTGAAGATGGTAAGTTCTTCGAAGACTGGGACTTACGTGATCATCTTTGTACTTGTGGTTTCTGAGGCCATGCTGAGCACGCCTACAGCAGCAATGCTCTCAGAGCTTGCAAACAACTGGGAGCAACAACGAGCTTGCCTTTGCTTGTGGGCTACATTCTTTTAGAAACCATCCGGAAACCAGAATGCTATTTTTCCTAAGCCGGATGACAAACACAGTCTAACATAACTCAGGCTGCCACGTCTGAAACGGGAAGCAGAAATATTCCTGGTGGAAGTGCCCTCCATTAAAACAGGCAGTGGGCGGCGTTATCTAGGAAAGACGATGTGCCCAAATTGTGTGCTGAGGAGATGCAGCGGGAAGTGAAGACCTAGCCTTCATCCCCAAGAGGAGGACATAACTGGAAGTCTACACAGGATGGCTAAACCTTTGAAAACTATGAAGCTGGTTACAAATTGCCAGGTAAAACATGCTCTTATCTCCTACTTTGAGAAATGTTACATCTTAATGACCTGTGAAGTCAGGATCAATATGTGGCCTCCTTGAAGCTTGTGGAACATGGCAATATGGGGAGTTCTTGCCTCTGGTCCCCTATGGCTGCCCCTCAGACCTTGATTTGCTTACACCACCTGAGCCTGCTGTAGGACAGCAGACCCAAGAAAGAGGCCCATGAAGGCCCCAAGAGAAGAGGTGGGACATTCATCAGGTAGTTAGAAGCGGCCTGGCCCCTAGGTCCCATGTACACCTCCCTTGGGAGGGCTTGGTCAGGGCACAGCTCGAGCAGGGCTGTGGATTATGTATGCTTCCCTTCCCTCCCTCTCCTTTTTGTGGTACTGGGCATTGACCCAGGGCCTCAGCTAAGCTAGGCAAGTACTTTCCCACTGTGTTCTATCTCTAGCCCTCTTTTGGTTTTGAAGAGGGTCTTACTAAGTATTCCAGGCTAGCCTTGAAATCACTATGTATCCAAGTGGCTCTTGAAATTACAAACCTCCTTCCTGCCAGGGTAGTTGGGCCCAGGCCTGTACCACCAGCTGCTGAAGCATCTTTTAAGGAGGGCTTACACAGACGGAAGAAGCAGATTTCCATGCCGCACTGGGGTAAAAGGAAAATAAATGACTTAATTTCCCCCCTCTCTTTTAAGGGATGGTTAAGATTAATGAGATAATAACAGATGCGACCAGGTAGGCCTTCACCCATGTTTAAAAACTGTAATTTTCTTATTCTTAAAACTGTCTGAGTTCAAGGAAAACACATATGAACTCACTCTGTTCTTATTTGTGTGAGATGATGTAGCCCAGGCTAGCTTCAAACTCACGATCCTCCTGCCTCAGCCACTCAGTGCTAGGCTAACAGGAGTGTGGTATCATAAGCTGGAGGCATTCATTTCCATTCTCTGACTCTACCATCCCCCAGGCCAGGCCCTGCCAGTCCCACCATGGAATCAGCCAGGAGAGGCCACACACACGTTTCCACGGAGCAGCACGGGACTCAATAAACAAAGGCCTCCTTGTCCCTATCAACCACCCAATTTTTGGGCTGTAATTTTTCTAAGTGGCTCACAAAGGACCCTGGAAATCATCGAGGAGTCTTGTTCTTAGCATTCAGCATAAATACTAAATGACAGCTGTTGAGCGGCCCTCTCTAATGCTTCTTCCCGTTACAATTTGTTTAGATCCCCTTCTGCTAGGTTTGTTTAGAAAGCCTCATTCCTTTAGAGGAAGGCATACAATATAAAGCAAACCAGAGTCTCAATGACGACAGAGAAATTTACCATCCAGCAGGAATGTAAAGAGGTGCAAAGGGGGCTCCGCACCCCCAGGAAGGATCATCACTGACTGGTCTGGGGCCAGGCCATGCTTTATTGGGCTTCTGATCAGAAGTCAGTACAGAGCAGTCCAGTCGGTGATGGCGGTGGTCAACACTTGCTTTGCCCTCCTCACCTGGAAGCATCCTCATAAAGCTCATCTCAGATTCTCTGAACCAGCTCTGCTGTGGGTGTCAACACTGATGCTGGGAGGGACCACCAGCCTTTCCTAAGACAGAGGTTCACTGTTGTGTCTGACTATTAATCCAAGATACTACAGAGAAATAGTGAGTCCCCAAGCTATTATTCCTCTCTCTCCTTAAGCTCTTTGTTTCTTGTGGTCAATATTTCATCAATTACTGAGTTATTCTGCATAACTTCGTGTGCTTTTTGGTCCTATCTCGGGGTAATAGTACAAATATACTAAGAGCCTAAACCTGATAGGATGACTGGTCTCCATATTTAAACTCAAAGAATGTCCTTAAGGCACTGGAAAAAGAGTAATTAAAGATGCTCAGCTAAGTGTGTGATAGAAGGAATTTCCCAGCAGGCATCTCTGTGAGTCATATCTTTCTATAGCCTTCTGGGAAGTAACGAAGCCTTCCTGATCAAGACAACATCAAAGAAACCACATCTATTACACCACCTTTGCATGGTGGGATAAAAGTAGGAAATGACAGAGAATAAGTTTACTTTTGAATGAATTTTTGAAGATATTGATTTGGCATAAGTTTGGGCATAAGTAAACAGAAAGAAATAGGATTTAAAAAAAGTCAGAAAGATCCTCAAATGTGGGATTAGAAGTCCTGGCATTTCACTGGTTAGCGGTGTGACCTGGGCCAAGTATTTAACTTCTTTTTATCTTAGTTTCCTCATCTGTGGAAAGAGGTTGGTGACAATAATTCCCAGCTCTCAGGTTCCTGCAGCTCATAACAAATAAGAACTGGAACTGGGGAGCTGGCTTCTTGTAGTTTAGGAGCTCTTGTGTCTTGTATATGTCTGCCTAGAGGGGAGAATGATTCATACACGTGAGGACCAGTGGCACCTTCTCCAGAGGGAAGTCCTCAGAGTTAATACAAATAGGAGTCCAGTACTGGTTCTAGAATAGTGGATTTCCTTTCCATCTTTTTTTTTTCTGTGTTGAGGACAGAATCTAGGGTCTTGTATATAGGTTACTGGTTACTTTTTATCATTAACCTAGGAAGAGAGAACCTCCGTTGAAGAAGAGCCTGGTCTGGAATCATGTCTATGAGAGATTGACTGATGAGAGAGGACCCAGCTCTGGAGATGGCTCCACACCTAGACAGGTGGACTTGGGTTGGATAAGAAAGCGGATCATAGAAAGAAGCAGCATTTGCTCCACGGTTCCTGCCCTGACTTCCCTCAGTGGACAGACCTGGAAATGGAAGCCAAATTGGCTTTCAGTCCCCGAAGTGCTTTTGGTCGTGGTGTTTGTCACGGCACCGAGAGGAAACCAGAACACCAGGCACTCTCTTTCCCGCCAAAGCTGCATCCCCAGCCCACAGCAGTGCCTTTCGAATGCTTTCTTGCATTTAAATAGGTTTTAGCTGTGGAATCCTTTCTCCAGATGAAAAACTGTATGAAGCCCACTATACAGCATTGTGCAGAATCACCCTAAGTGGCGCTGCTTTAGCAGACCTGGGGGAGCAGGGGTTCATGAAAAGTGCTCTCTACCTGCTCCCTAACCCCCAAGGTTTCCCACTGGCTTCCTTTTATACTCTTTGCCTTAGAGGCTAGCTTACATACCTTCATAAAGACAATATATTTTAAGTTACTGTCTCTCCAAAGCCCAATTTTTTTTGAGACAGGGTTTCTCTGTGTAGCTTTGCGCCTTTCCTGGAACTCACCTGGTAGCCCAGGCTGGCCTCGAACTCACAGAGATCCGCCTGCCTCCCGAGTGCTGGGATTAAAGGCGTGCACCACCACCGCCCGGCTAAAGCCCAATTTTTGAATGAGAGAATAAACCTATTTTCTGGTACCATTGTTTGAATGTGTAGCAGAAAAATAGTCACCAAACTTTTGGTGTTACTGAGGACTTTGAAAACCAAGTCTATTTTAAGCTGACGATGAAAACTCCCAGGAGCTTGGAGAAAAGAACGACTGGAACGAAGGTAGGGGAAGAAAGCTGTGTGGACAGTGGGGTGATGCTGGTCACCGGCTTGGTGGGGCTGATGTTGCCTGTCCGTAAACCGTGCTGTTCTGGGAAGAGGGGAAGTCAGGTGGCTGAACTCTGAGGCACTTTGAAGACGTCAAGTGGCTTAGCAAATGCCAGGCTGCTGAATTACCTTTCCGTCTCAGGAACTCTCCCGCCTGAGGGTCCCTGCGGTTTGGCATGCGCTGTGCTCATGTGGAATGGTGGTGGAGGCAGACTCCAGACGCTAAGTGAGCCTCCTGCACAGTCTATAATGACCCACAAGTCAGCGCTGAGCTCTAGCCAAGCACAACACAAACGGGTGCCAAGAGGGGAGATGGGGAGCATGCTGACCACCACAGCAGGAGCACTTCTGAAGGCAGCAGACGCAGGGTCCATACTCCACAGCCCAGGGCTAACTGCAGGAAGACTGCACTAAGAACTGTGCAGAGCGGCTTTAGATTACACGGCTAAGACACCGTGGGATGCTATCCTGGGTATTCCACAAACTGTCATCTGCTCATGAGTCATTCTGTATTTTCTGAGTAAGTTACGGCCTCTCAGTAGTTATTACTGGATCTTATTCTTTCATTGAAAAAAAAAAAAGTACAGACAGACTCAGTGGTTGGGAATAATGATGATATAAGGAATATCAAATATTTCTAAAAAGAGACCAAAAAAAAAAAAAAAATCAAGTCTTTCTAAGTGACCAAAGAACCCACTGATGCAGCTGGAATCAGAGGGGACAGACCGAGTCTCCATTCGTCATCCTTCCTCCTGTGTACTGTGTGCACCTCGTCCTCATGGACCCCCAAACATCTAATTAGAAGCAGGCAAAGCTCTCACAGAGTATGCGACTCTGTCATCTTCTGTCCTCTGGGGGCCCCATGGAGCCCCAGCAGAGACTGGATGGCCTGTGGCAATATGACAGTCTCCAATATGCCACACAGAGGGAAGACCTGCGAAGAACTGATGGGAGGTCGGGGCAGGTTCAAACCCAAAGTCTTTAGAACATTAGGTGGAGTGTTCTAGACACCCATTGGCCATCAGTGGTCAAAGTGATTTCAATAAACAGTTTCTATATAAAAAAAAAAACAAGATGCCATCACACATGAGGTGTAGGTCAAGAGATGGCAAGGTTGAACGGCAGTCCTCAGAAGCCTGCTGCTTCGTCTGCTCCAACAGGAGTGCTTTGAGGACTGTCTCACTCTGGCTGCCATGGAAGCTCCATAATGGAAGCCACCATGTTACTCAGAAGCAGAAAGTCTCTCCCTAGATTTCTCCAAGCACTCGGTCCTCATCCTGTCAGAGCGAGTCTTTGATTTGGGCTCTGGGATTCCTGGCAACTGTAATAGAGCTCAGAGGGACTCCTGAATAGTTCCATGGTTTTCAGTGGCCAGGATGGATGGCGTCTATGTTGTGAAGAGAAGCAGAACTCCTTCTCATGCTAAGTCATGTGTTAGACACATTTGGACCCCTGGTTTGTGCAGAGCCTTGCTGCCCCTGAGCACTGCTGGGTGCTGCTCATCCCTCACCACTTAGCTGTGGAGGGCCTTTCTCCCAGGGACCCGTGGAGGGCCATCCTTCACGAAGTCCCTAGTTGAAATGACAGATCAATTTGTTTCTTGTTTGTAGCATAAAACAGAGCCATGGCATAGGAAGCCGTCTTCAGGTACAAGTGTGGTGGGTAAACAGCAATTGATCTGAGACCGTCTGTTCCTCGAGGTGGTTTTATCCAGTGCAAAAGCTAGAGTTCCTATGCTCGGGCTGTGCATCCCTCACAGTGTCTGTACACAGCACGTCTCTCTCTGGCATGTGTGGTGCTCAGTTATCCGCTGTGATGCCAGTCCAGATGTGGACGATCACGATCAGAAGGGCTCATACTGGCTAGCAGCACAGCAACATGGGGATCCCCTCCCTATACTCAGACTCTGAAATGGAGGAGTTAATTGCAAAATGAAGAATAAGCTGGAAGTGAGCAAGGAGGTTGCCTTCTCCCAGAAGTGCATCTTCATGTCGGCGGTGGACGTTTATATTGTCTGTTCACTGTTCATGTGGAAACGGAAGCAGAAAACAGGGCGTTGCCAGGTTGTGCACAGACTGGCTGATGATGGGGCATCAGTGCTGAGGGGTACTAGGATGAGGATGCCCAGGGAAATGTGAGAACAGACTTCGTGTTTGTGGGAAACATCACACAGCGTGTGTGTTGCATGCTTTTCTCTGGGGGAGCCGGAGGTTTATTAGGCCCTTCAACTAGGTTACTATTAGGACAAGGGAAGCAGTGGGCCACCTTCCCCAATGACAGATGAGCTGGCCAGAGGACAGTGTCCAGTGTTTGGGTGTGGAGTCTGCACCCACTGCTGACCCTAGTCCAGGACCCACTCCTGAGCAGAAGCGACCAGTGAAATTCTAGATCCCCAGCTCATGCCATTACCTTGAACTTCTCCTCATAGTTCTCGAAGGCTTCCATGACCATGCACACGGCCTCCATTGAGCGCTCCAGCCGGCGATCCACCCCGTTGAAGCGGTACATACTGCCAGAAACGTCTACCACCAGGCGCAGGCGCTTGGGCTTCTGCTGTGGGCTGCCCAGCTGAGGGAGGGAGCGGTAGAAACCATGGTCAGCTGCCATCCTGGGGTCTCACCCAGGCTCTGCAGTGCCATCCCCAGGTGGGCAGATGGGCCCCGGGCTCAAGGCGGCACAGGGCCCTCCTAGCGGATAGGCGGGGTGACTGTACTCAGCGAGCGGATATCGGACTGTACTGGCTGTCGGGGAAGACCGCATGGGAAGAGCTTCCTCTGGAATACAGTAAGAGCTGCCTGCTGGAGGCCGACTACGTACAAACAGTGTTTGAAAGATACAAATCTGGAAGGATAGAAACCCCACGTCGATTCCTCCGTGCCTCAGCACCCTCGAAGAGAGCATGTGTAATTGGAGGAGAGCCCACACCAGCTTCTCTTCTATTATGCAGTCACTTGAAGATCATTCTCTACCTAGGCTGAAGAAGTGGCAGACTGCTAAGACATGGTCATATGAGAGGGAGTCTGGCCAAGAACGTAAGGAAACATTTTCAGATGTTTCTGAAACATTCTCAACTCTTTAAGCTTTTTCTTTTTTTTCCCCCTGTAGCCAGTGAAAGTGGCACTGAGCTTCTGTCTGGCAAAAACTCCTGATTAAAACGTGAAACCTTATGAGATCGGCTTGGAGCCCAGATCTGCCAATGTGCAAAATTAAAAAAAAAAAGTTTGTTAGTAACAATAAATAAGAAAAATTCTAGATTATTCTGTTATACACTTGCTGACATGCATGAAAAATAATGAACAGAACTAACAGCTTCAAGAGACTACTGTAGTGGGCTGGTGAGATGGCGCATGAGATGGCTTGGGAGTCATCACCATCAAGCCTGAACCTGGGTTCGAGTCCTAGGACTGCAAGGTGGAAGGACAGCTGACTCCCAGTCCTCAGACTTCCGTATGACTGTGGTGGCATGTCCCCCTCCCCCACCCCACCCCCGCCACGATAAATAAATAAAAAATTTAAAGCACCATAGCTGCTTTTTCGGGGATGATAGTAGGAAGCAAATTTAATATATTCCTTTAAAACTTGAGTCTGCCCCAGTTAGGAGCGGTGGGGCGTGCGCGCGCGCACACACACACACATCCATGACTAACTCACAGTTGTGTCCAAACACTTGCTGACCACAGTGAGTCAGTAACGAAAGCTGCTGACTCATGGCGGTGACACAGCAACCATTTAGAGAGAGGCTCTCCCACTCGCTCTCACTGCACCCCTGCTCTCAGCAGTTCTGATTATTCGGGACTACAGAAAACCCCCCAGTTCACTAACATTCAGTGTTAGACCACGTGGCCACAGTATGGCAAATGCTTAGTTACTGCAATTATGTAACTTACGGGAGAATTCTTTGTTTGCTAAAAACAGTGCATTTTGTGGTCACGGATTCTTCAAGTTCCAGGAGAGTAGGAAACCACTAAGATCGCTTTGTTACTTGAAGAATTCTCTGGGACTCGTAAACAACAGAGTGTCTCCCGTTCCGCCCCCCCCACCGTACCCACTCTGTATCCGGGGAGTGGACCTGCAGGCAGCCGCATAGGTAGCTCTCGGCTTTCTGGAGGTTCTGCTGATGGGACACTGGTGGTCAGAGTGAGGGCTCTTTGCGGTTTGGTTTCGTCTGAGGTTGCCTGGACCGGGTAGGGTAGGAGGCTGGCTTTCCCTCTACTCAAGACTGTAACTCCAGGACCGCCTTCTTCAGCTCTGTGAACTCGATCGTCAGGGTTTACTATTTACTCCCTCTCTGCCTGGGTGGACCTTAGGCCACAGTTTGATCCCTGCTGTTAGCTCTTCTGGATTTGATGAAAGCTTCCCCTACCTTGTGAGGATTCTGAGACAGCGTCTCACAATGTAGCCCTGGTTGTTCTGGAACTTGCTATATAGATCAAGCTGGACTCGATCTCACAGAGCCTCTGCCTCCAGAGTGCTGGGATTAAAAGAATGCATCACCATGCAGGATCCTTGTATCAATTTCTTTTTAAATTATCCTATTTTGTGTGTGTGTTCTATGTCTTAATGAGACGTTTTATCTGTCTTAACATAATGCTTTCTGTAGTTGTATATTCGGGGTTAGTGGTATTTTGACACAACTCATGAACTCTTACAGAAGGCTGAACTATATGGAGCTGAGGCTCGGGATTCCCCATTACTTACTTGGGGTTCCAGATCCCCCCGGCGTTTGTAGATGGCTTTTTCTCCAGCCAGCCCGTCAATGATCTTGGCGTCGTCTAGTTCTCCGGTGGCTTGGTGTCTTAGCCACTGTCTTTCTTTACCTTTGGCCTGCAATGGCACAAACATATGCACACAAGTCTTTATGCACTCAGTGCTGTCGTTCTTTGACACACTTTCTGCATGAATAACAGGAAACACACGGGGATCCTATCAGTAAGAGACGGCTCCTCCACAAGAACGTAGTCACATGGTCTCTGCTCCGCTTAAAAGAAAGGCTTTCCCAGTGTGTTTTGTCAGTTGTAATTGTTTTAACACGCGGAACAATACAAAGAACACACACAAAGGACATACGAACAGGAAGACAGTATGCAAATGAACCCCAGGGGAAGTGCAATGTCTGGAAATGTAAGGATGACGTATTTCTTACGGATCTTCTGTCACAGCGAACCTAGAAAATTGATTAGGTAACAAAATGATCAGCTTTAACTTGTTAATGGTCACAGAGCCTGTAAGCCGATCTTCAGCGGTCTCCCCCAGACAGTAGTTTTGTTTCTCAAATTCCCGAGACTTGGTGTGCAAACTAACACAGCTGAGGAGGACTGAACAGTCTGTGCCGTCCACATGGCTCTGCTTTTCTAGATCTGGAAATCATCTGAATTACTTTTCAAAAGGTATTTCCATGCATGCTTTGCCACGGTAACTTACAGCTATGCCAGGGAGCCCAAGAGGACAGTTAAATGATAAAGAACCCTGTGCTGGATGGTTCTCTGTCAACTTGACACAAACTAAGGTCATCCGAGAGGAGGGAGCCTCAACTGAAAACAAACGAACAAAAAAAAGCCGCCTCCATAGGATCAGCTGTAGGCAAGCCTGTAGGGCATTTTCTTAATTAGTGATTGACGGGGGGGGGGGGGGGGGGGGGGGGGGGGGGGGGGGGAGGAGGAGAGACCAGTGCCATCCCTGGGCTGGTGGTCTTGGGTTCTATAAGGAAGCAGGTGGAGCAAGCTAAGGAGCCCCCCTCCATGGCCTCTGCATCAGCTCCCGCCTCCAGGTTCCTGCCCTGTTTGTGTTCCTGTCCTGATTTCTTCAATGATGAACAGTGCTGTAGAAATCTAAGTAAATAAACCCTATCCTCCTCACATGGTTTTTGGTTGTGATGTTTCACCATTTCAGTAGTGACCCTAACCAACCAAGACAAATTCTAACATCCCAAGCACGGCACATGATTGTGAGAGCCCATGACTACGGTTACATAGGATGTATGCTAAAGGAGCTTTGGAGATGCAAACCAGATTTTGATGTGTCTGTTTCAGAAATATCAAAATACAGAGGAGAATGGAACTATAGTCAGAATTTGAGGATTTTATATTTGCTTTATGGTAACAGGAAGGGGTTCAAATTTAGTTTACTCTGGCTGTGATAGGCATTAAAAATCGCCAAAAGAACCTGATATGATGCAGGAGTGAAACCATCGCTGGTTAGTATGGTCATGGAGCAGCTAGTAGGGTGGGTGGGTAATCCTCAGGGTTGTAGATAAATTTCTAAACAGTCTTATTAAGAAACACAGAACCAAATACAAAGGTAATAGCCGAAGAGATCAGAGAAATAGTGAATAGCAATGACTAGCCTTATCTTACCACCACATGGTAGCTTCCCCAGAGAGAGCTTCTTCCTCCTGCGCTTTTATTGCCTTCCTGTTCTGCCTTCTCATTGGCTCTAAGCACAGCCACATGACTTCCTCATCACTGCCTGTCCATACAGACCTCCAGGTCTCTATGGTTGGTACTAGGATTAAAGGCGAGTGTCACCATGTTTGGCTGTGTCCTTGACCACATAGAGACTCTGCCTGCTATGTGATCGGATTAAGGGCATGTGCTACCACTGCCTGACTTCTGTTTATGGCTCGCTGTGACCTCTGATCTCCAGGCAAACTTTATTTATTAACATACAAATAAAATATCCTATTTCAGCACAAATAAAATATCACCACACAGGGTCAGTGCCTTTGATTTACGAAAATGAGTGAATGGCTGCTTAGCAATGGTGCATGTGTTTCCCAACGCAGCACAGAATTCTATTCCAGTACAAATCCCATAGTCCCCCTAAAGCCAGCTGAAGAATTCAACTTCCACACTGCTTTGATGGAGATGGCAGCTAACCACAGCAACCATCGTCACATTTACTTATTCTTTCCTTATCTTCCTAGCTGCTAATCGTGTGAGAGTCATTAATGACAGGCAGCCACTGCTCTGCAGCCCGGTGGTGCCTTCCAAACATCAAAGAATGTCAGGTCTGACAGGAAGCCTGTGTGTGGCATTACCGACCAGTCAAGAATGACAGGAAGAGCCCGTGGGGGTTGGGGGAGCGCGGTGGTGGTGCACGCCTTTAATCCCAGCACATGGGATGCAGAGGCAGGAGGATCTCTGAGTTGGAGGCCAGCCTGGTCTACAGAGGGAGTTCCAGGACAGCCAGAGTTACACAGAGAAACCCTGCCTCAAAAAACCAAACCAAACAACAATGGAAAGACTGACAGGACGAGGATGAAGTCAAGTCCTGATCTCAGGGAGGAGGCCTGAGAGGAATGTCTATCTGACCTTGGATCACCCAGTGGGAAAGGAGGCTAGAAGACTCTATCTGCCCACCCTCCCACACCTGTAGCTCTGTATCTTACCAAGACTTCCATGATCTAAGCTTTGTCCCAGTATGCCCTATTCCCAGGCACCCATGGAGTTCTTGACAAGAATATACCTGTGGGTCAACGGCCCACCAGAATGAAAATATTCATGTTGGTGATTTGGAGTTTTATTTCATGTTTACATTAATATTATTCAAATATAATTTTGATAAAGGAATGATACCACCAATATATAAAATTCTCCTAAAACCCAAGTTTTAAAGAATTAAAAATGGGAAAACCTGTTATTGTTGTTTTGCTAAATGGACATATTGTCAAGTTACGTTCTAAATCTTTATGTTGACAGTCATAGATGAGTGTCGCTCTCAGCGTGGTCAGAGAAGCTTCTGGGTGGTGGCGGTTAATGTGACCGCTGAAGCTCACTGTAGGCAGGACATCCACATCACCACACTTCAGGCTCAGGGAAGGACACTACAGGAGAGAGACTGAAGGGTGGGAGGGGCATGACGCGATGCTGTCTTCTGGACGTGACATGGCCATGGAAAGCATGAACTAACAGCAGCTACAGTTACCTACACAAGAGGGGCTGTCCACATTCCGTCATGGATGGCAGCAGGGTTCAGGAGGTCCCCACCTCTAGGCCGAGGAGCTTTCGGCAGTTAATGGTTGTGGCGTTATTCATTGTTCTTAGCGCCACAGCCACTGGTGAGTTGCGCATGCTCCAGTAATAACCCCAGACCCGTCCTCATGGAAGCCCCCAGTAAACCCAGTGGATCTCTAAACACGACAAATGCTGGAGGGAAACTTGAGAGGAAGGAGTTCTGAGGAAGTGTGTGTGTGGGGGGGAGAGGGGTAAAAGTGTTGTGGGGGGGATATGATCAAAATACATTATACACATGATCAGATTGTCAAAGAATAGACTTTTTTTTTTCCCCCGAGACAGGGTTTCTCTGTGTAGTTTTGGTGCCTGTCCTGGATCTCACTCTGTAGACCAGGCTGGCCTCGAACTCACAGAGATCCACCTGGCTCTGTCTCCCAAGTGCTAGGATTAAAGGCGTGTGCCACTGACGCCCGGCAAGAATAAACATTTTTAAAGGGCAAACATTTAATAACAGGGTGCCTTCTTTATTGAGGTGCCCGCTCAACTGTGCATGTGAAAACACGTTCAGCCCTCTACATCATTAGGGCGCTGCAGACTAAAACAGCTATGAGATATCATGCTATGCTTAGGAATGGCCAGAATCCAAAGCTCTGACAGCAGCAGCACATGTGGGTGAGGGTGGGGGATGAGCGGATCTCTCACGGCTGGTGGAAATGCTACAGCCACTCATGAAGACAGTTGGGCAGTTTCTTGCAAAACAAAACTCACTCTTATAATCCAGCAACTTCACGCTTTAGTATTTACACAACAAGAAAGAAATTCGCATCTACACAAATATTTGTGCATGATGTTTTATGCATAACTGCAAAACCCTGGAAGCAATAAAGATATAAATGGATAAACTGTGGTATATTCTGGCAATGGGATATTATTTAGCATATAAAAAAAATGAGCCATCTAATGTGTAGTGATCTTGCTGTAATAAAGTGACCAAAGCATTACGGTTTGTTATGTTACAGGTTACTATATGGGGCTGGAGAGATGGTTCAATGGTTACAGCACCTACTGCTCTTGCAGAGGACTCAAGTTCAATTCCCAGCACCCATGTCAGATGGCTCACAACTACCTGTAACTCCAGCTCCAGGGGATCTGAGTTCCACTTCTGGCCTCTACAGGTCCTGCACTCCCATGCATAAACCCACGAACACAAACACAGTCATGAGGTCCCTGTAATCTCAAGACTCAGGAGGCAGAGGGGGGAAGAGGACAAGTCTGAGGTTAGCCCGAGCCTCAAAGACCCTGTTTCCACCTCCTGGGGGGTTCTGTATTTTGTATTCAATTTTAATAATATGTTCCCAGTAATTTCATTTCTATTGGCTATTAGAAAAGCAATGGTCTATGCGGAATGGAATCAGATCTGTGTGGGCCCGGAGCTGTGTTCTCGAGAGCCCTCTTGCTAGTTTCCGGCTAGTTTGTACCCTCAACAAGGGAGCATCACAGTTACTGGCATCACACAGCCACACCAAAACAGCTGGAGGGGTTCGGCTACTCAGAATCACACAGGGATTGGCCGAGAGGGGCAGGAAGGGGCCAATCAAAGTCTTGCTCTGGCCACAATCCACAGGTTTATAGTCTACGTGAGGCCTCATCCATTCTTGGCCAGTAGCTGTTTTTAAGCAGCCTCATACCGTGACCTGAGTATCAGAAGGCCCGTCTGAAAACAATTCCTCTACGGCTTAATAAAGACTCAATAGGGAACAAGAGCAAATGTGTTGACATCTGGCTAACGGTACAAAATGTCTTATGATCACATATAAGAATCACACATGGGATGGAATACAGGAGTCAGAAGAAGGTCACAGGGACCTGGTAGCTCACAGAAGCCTGACTTTGGGCTCAGACCCCACTGACCACATGACCCAGGAAACTGCACTCACTGTGGAGTCTTCATATTCCATGGGCCTGTGAATACCATCTCTGCTGAACTGTTACGTCCTGCAGATTTTGAAATTAGGTATCCGGTTAATCTTTTGCAGAGCTCTTTCCTTGGAAAATGAATGTTCTCTTGTGCTTTGGCACAGTTTAGATCTTTTTAAAAATGAAGACTTTGGTTGGAGAGATGGCTCAGCAGCTAGGAGCGCTTCAAGTGTCTGCAGAAGACTGAGTTCAGTTTCTACCTCAGGTGGCACACAACTGCCTACAATTCCAGCCCCAAGGGATCCACCGCCCTCTTCTGGTCTCTGTGGGCACTGCATACACATGACATTCACACACATTCACACACACACACACACACACACACACACACACACACACACACACACACATATAAAATGAAGTCTCAGAGTTTTGAGTTAAGACAGGATTAAAGCTGCATCACACACTCTAATCTCTAGCAAGACATGATCAACATTCCTTCAAAAGGACAATGACAAATAAATACCAAAGTGTAAACTGAAGGCAACCAAAAACTCCATGGGAAGGCAATGCAAGGTTGCAGAGCAGAGTCTGGCTTGACAGTGTGGCCCCCCCCCCCCCGACAAAATAACCTGACATCATGTGTCATTTAGGGAATACGCTGAACAGAAATAAGTTTCTACTTAGGAAATACTGAAGTGTCTGAACCAATATTTAAACCGTGCCCGGGTCCACTGGTCCTGAGGCCCTGAGAGCACGTGACACAGCACAAGCTGGGGTAATACAGGGTGGGGAGGGCAGGAAGAGGAGGTGACGGTTAGAGAGAAAGCATACCCTGGTTGATCTAATCTGCCCCTCTGCTGCTTCAGCTGCACTGAAATGATTTATAGGGAGAGAGTTCTATTTGTGAACTTGCAGGAGAGGTGAGATGTGCATAGATCTTCCCCGAGGGGAGGCAGGAAGTCACTGTCTGGGAGGGTCACTGGTCAAATGACTGCTTCCTGGACGGGAAGAAAGGCGAGGCCAGCTATTCTCCCGTGGAGAACTTCACTAGGAAAATCACGGGGTGAGTACATAGTTCTGTGTGTCAATCTGGAAATGACCTTTACTGATCGGCTGAGTAGGGATCAAATAACTTTCTTCAGCAGTTCTGCTGTACACCCAGATTTTGCCCGCAAAGGAAAGCTTACCTGTAAGTTGTCCAGGATGACTCGGAGGGCATGCACCTGCCGTTGAACAGCACCCGAAAACCGTTCATAGGTTGCAGCATCATACTCACTCATCTGGATCTCCTTTAGTCTGAAACCAAAGGGTTGAGAGAAGACACCTGCTTATGCCATGTTTGTGTGAGCGAGCCTTTTACACTTGCTTACATACTGACAGAACTGTACCAACTCCTTGGTGACTCATACCGACTGGGAGGAGAAAAAGCAAGAGATGATATCACCAGTGATGCCCCTAGATTCAAAGGAGGGTAGTGCCCAGAGGCGCCCTGGTAACGGATGAACCAAGTGTGGCCCAGGACAGAGGAAAAAGCCCCGATCGTACTGCGCATGTGCTGACTTCTCTCACAACAGTCCCATGGGGGCTCACACCTGCCTGGAACTGCGGCTCCAGGGGATCCGATGCCTCCTCCTGGCCTCACAGTTAATTTAAAGTCAAAACAAAGCACAGCCATTTGAAGGTAATCCTAAATAGGAGGGTCTTTCCCTATGTGAATTCTCTTGGGTTTTCCAATGGGACAGCCACAGTGCACTAATTTAACACACATTTTCATGCATGTCTATGATATCAGAACAAAGGAATAACAGCACATCTCTCAAAAGCCTAAGCATGACACAATCCTCTGAACGTTTTTGTGTTATGTGTAGACACAGACCCTCTATGCACAGCTGAAATGATATATACAGTATATTTATCACCTGAGGTTGGGAGAAGAATCTCAAATGAGGGAGAATGAATGGTTTCTATTCTTCATTCTCAGGCAAAACACTGGGAAAAATACAATCGGAATGGCGGCGGCGGCGGCGGAAGCTCAGAACTCTGTGTATGTATGTAATAAGACCACATCTTTCTTACTCAGCACAGTGCCTGGCACAGAGGGACACTCAATACATGCTGTTATGTGATACTTTGAAAGCACTGGCTATCAAAAAGTAAATATAGATAAGGCTGCTATAATCCAAATGCCACCCCCCCAACGTGACATGCCAAGATGTCCTTCTAAATCCTATTAATTCTCTGTTCCAGAGAACAAAAAGGAACGTGTGTATGAGTCTTCGCCTCCTAACAATATCGCCTCTGTTTAGATCTGACAATCTCTGAATTCTCTGTAAGCTTCATTAGGTTAGGTCATACCCCCAGTGTACGGGAAACAGAAGCTGGACACAAAATGAATACTGTAGGGCATGCCATGTACCTACTTCATGCCTAAGTCAATATGTGCTTTCTCAAAGAACTCAGGTTAGTGTTGACTGGGAACCGTGTGGACAGAGCGTGCCCTTGGAGGCACATAGGTGGGAAAGGAAACAGAGGGAACACACACAGAGAAAGGACTCAGGCAGCTGGCAGGTCACCTGGAGCAGAGGGGCCTTTGGAGAGATCAGAGTTAGTTTTAACTATACAGCTATCTTTGGGGTGATCATCTTGCACCCCCAAACATCGCAGGCTATTTTAATCATGAGGAAACCTGGAAATCATATTTCAGATGATGTCAGCCTTCCCAAAGAACACTCAGAAGATGTTCACAGTGGATACGAAGTTCTGAACCTTGAAGACTGAAGCAGGGAATGGAGGGATAAAGCAGGGAACTCCAGCCGAGCCTCTGGTTAGATAAGCCTCCCATTGCTGATATTCTCAGGCCCCTCCCACTACCTGACCATGTCTCCTGCCTTCCTTTTGAGCAAAGCTGCAGGGTGCAGCTGTTCCACAGTGGAGAAGCAATGTGGGCAAGCAGCATGCTGTTGGTGCAGGACATGTTTAAAGGGTACATTTATCATTATGTAAGAGTCTGGGAATTTCAGTCCGTATTGTACCTTTTCTATACGTTAGACTTAAACACTATAATTTGGAATCAAGTATGAGGAAGGCAGACACAAGCTGAGATCTACTGTGTGAAGCTGATTAGTTATGCAAACAGCGGTGGGTGGGTGCCCAGCCCACCAGACAGCTCTTCCAGTGTGCACAAGCACTTCCCTGTTGACACTCACTGGTCGGTGACATTTCTGTATGTGATCTACAAGTCTTATGCTGCTGTCCCTCTGTAGTTGGCTTCAACTGATCAATTCTTCATGTGCAGGGCCAATGTCTGGTTTAAATCAGTGCTAACTGAATGCCGTGAAGAACCCATCAGTCACATGAGGTCCTTTGCACCACAGTAGACTAGTAACTAGTAGTGAGGACTGCTTAGTCCCAACCAGGGACTGACAGGGGATGCCATACAGGCAACCCTCCAGATCAGCAGTTTTTATCATCTGTAGATTCAACCAAACTTGGACCGAAAATATTCAGAAAAACAATTGCTTCTCTACTAAACATACACAAACCTTTCCTCATTAACTAAACCTTTGTTCATTAACTAGATACAAGGCCCAATGTGCCATAAATACTTTTAGAAATGACTTACAGCACACATGTAGGTCATTTCATAGGAGAGAACTGAGTATTTAGTGGGGACCTGGAACCAGGCCACCAGAGATACCAAGGACAAGTACTAACAGCTGATACTGGCCCTTGAATGCACATGTCTGTCACTTCTCTGTGCAAGTGTTTGCCACACTCCAGGTTCTGTCCTCATGGAACTTCCAGCCAGTGGAAAGAAGCATTACTCACTAAGTGATAGGATGGTAGGGTGGTCAGAGCTGGGGACCAGGGACAAGATGTGTACCAGAGGTGTTAGGACCTGACCTCACGGTGCATCTCACTCTGTCATCAAAAGAAAGCAGATGACGGTAAAGAATTATTACTATAAAAATGCACGCGTGTATAAGACTTAAATGTGGATCTGTGGGAATTCTGTCTTATTTTAGAATTCTCTGCTTATGCGCAGAGACACAGTCTGCAATATTTATGACAAGATGAGATAATATCTTGGATTAACTTCAAAACAATCCAGAGTGGAGAATATGAATGGTATCGGGGGCACGGGTCCACAGGATTCATGTGTTCTTCTTTACTTCCATTTCGGACTTCAAAAGGTCCACAATGAAAAGTTAAAGACAAATTTTTGGCAGTAGGTGCTCGTCAAATGGCTTGCGAACCCCACTTCTAAAGGAGCATTTTTCTCTTGTTTGGCTGTGCCGTCTTTCCCAGGATCTCTGCGTGTTCTATTTCCTCCTTTTCACAGCCTGCCTGCCGGCCTCCACCCCCTCACGGTACTCTCCCTGGCTGAGCGGCTTCTCTGTGGTACAGAAGAGTCAGGGGCGGCTTCCCTCTCGACCCTCTCTCTAGTCCCTTCCCTCTCTTACAGTCACCACATTCAGTGGTCTTAGGACCACAGGTGACCCCTGACCTTTTCCCCTTGTCGGTTAATAGTGTCCCCTCATTCTAGTGGCAACCAGCGAAGAGGTGCTTACTCATGGCTGAGCGCCCTGGGAAGTCTTTCTGCCTCCTGTGAACAGTCACGTGTCAGGGCACTCTGTATGTCCATGTAGGCAAATTAGACTGGATAATTGTTAGTGAGGGCTGGGGTACCGTAATAACAGCCTTCCATTAATTGAAGAGGAGAATGACGCATGCCTAATTATTAGGTGTTTTTTTTTTTTTTTCTCAAAGGAAACTTTATTAGTCATAAGAAACGCCAAGCAATATTTTAGTTCTAGGAAGACTTTTCATTATGACATAACTTTCCTCCCACATTTTTAAAGAAATTGCTACTACTTTGATCCCTAAGAAGTTACCCACCGACTGGTAACAACTTCTCTGAGTAGGGAGTGGGAAGCTGCCTGGTCTCCAGAGAGGGCAGCCTGAGGACACAACCTTCCCTGCCGAAGGTTCTAGGGAAGCCAGTGACCAAGCTGAGGGCCACGCTGACGTACAGCGGACGCGCACTGTTTACCCGCTGTACCTACGTGGGTCTATGTGGGAGCCCGTTCTGGGGTTCCTCGTGACTTTACCCAGCAGGTCCGAATAGAGGATGATCAGGACCACGGGCCTGAGTGCAGGTGTCTGAGATGGTCTGCACTTGGCTGTGCTGGAGGAGGAGGTCTTTTGCTCCACCCCTTGGCGTCTCTATAAAAACCCTGGGCCAGAGACAGTCGGGGCCCGTTGGAATAGGTTCCAGGCCCTCTCGAGGCTATCCTTTATTTTCTATCTGTTTATCTCCGCAAGATTCTCCGCTATAAATCCTTCTATCTAATATTTCCTGCTGATTGCACTCAAGAAAACTCTGGGGAACTGTGGGGGTGGTGGGTAAATGCTCCACAGGTCTAGGCTCGCAGGCTTTCCTGAGGGTGTGGCAGGCTGGACCTGCATGTCAGTCTACTGTCCTCTGCTGTCTCCTTGCAGGCTGAGAGAGCGCTGCATGTGGTGACCCACCGGCTGTTGTACGGGGTGGAGTTTCAGAACTCACAGACACCTGACCACAAGCTTGTCCTGCTGCCCCGGCTCCCTCCACTGAGCACACAAGTGGAAATCTGCTCCCCACACCACCAGCCTGTCCCTCAGTTCAAAAGGCATTTGCTGCTGCTTTGGTACTTTTCACTTTTTGCTGAAGAGCACATGTGGACTTCAGTGAAATAGCCTGCAGCTTCTTCCTTTCTAGTGGGGGCCAATCAGAGTAGCCCAAGGCAGTCAAGGCGGATTTCCAGGTTCAACCTGCTAACGAGGCCTTTCTACCTAACTCCACTGCCCACCTCTCTCCAGTTGTTCCAGGCAGGCAAGTGGGTACTCTCCACCACGGACACCACCATTCTGACACACATTCTGCCCTGGTGATTGCTTTCAGTTTTTCCTTTCTAGAATGTTCTAGCTCTTTTCTTATCTCCAAATCGAATGAGCATAGGCTCTGTCTCATGTTAGCCCTTGAGATATTGCCTTTCTCAGTATCATTCCAGGACAGAGTTCGTGTGTGTGTGTGTGCGCGTGTGCGTGTGCGTGTGTATGTAGGCATGCACACTAGTCACCTGTACTGCTCTAGATGCACAAGGCACACTCACCTCTGCTGAAACGCTTTCTGGGCCATCTCTCTTGCAGCCCTCTTGACATCCTCAGGAACTGCATCTTTTTCGACCTCAGAAACCTGATACACTGGGTGGCCTGCGTCCAAACGATAAGGACCCCCTTTGCCACCAAGGCCTGCAGTGTCTCTTCCCCCTGGAAAGAAAACATGGGGACATAGTTGTTATGTCTAGAGCCTGGCCACAAAATGAAAATCAGATCATGGCTTTAAGACAGTCCTGTGAGGAACAGTAACTGAACTAACCAGTAACTAAAGCCTCCAACCACCTTTACCTGAACACAAAGACACGCCTGTTTAGGGTAACTTTTCCTTTTATTCCATCCACCCCAATCTGCCTGTTCAGTCCAAATTCAATTTGAACACTTTATCTGATGTCTCTCCTTCGCAGGGATCAATGCTTTTGTGCACTGTTTGTATCCCTTTAATATTGCTTCTTATCAACTACCTGATGGCTGCTGGGTGGCTTCGTTTCTGCCCTGGATGAATAGCTCACCAGTGCCTACGGACACTACACACTTGTAATTAAAGGGGCAATTCTTCTAGTTACCCACTTTCCCTAAAGTACCAAAGACAGTTAAATTGTAGATAAAATTTGTTTTGAAAATAATAAAAATGATTCAGAGAGATTGACTTCTTTGTGACCTCATATCACTTGTTAAGCCAAGATTTGAAGTCAATTATTATGTAGATTTTGGCATTCAGTTTGAATAACACACAACAGATAAACATCATTAGCTTGAGAACAGTTTTTCATTATAAGCTCAAGTTTACATGCTTGTAAGTATACGTCATATAATACTGCATGAGCTATTTATACAGAAATGAAAGTTAGATGCCTGTAAGGCCAGGTAGGCAGCATTAAAAGGTGGAGGAGACACTGGCCAATTAGAAAGGAATGCTTGGTCTAGTATGTTCAAATTTATTTTAAATCATTGTATTGACCAAAGAAAACATGTACATCTATTGGCTACATTTGGCCTCTGCATGAATGACTTATTATCTTTGCTCTTAGAAAACTATCAACTAGGTCCCTTCATTTACTCATCTGTAATTTAGAAACCTAATGAGAATCCAGTATTGGAGAGGTGACGCCATACTGCACAGTCTAGCACAGTGTTGTAAACCAGTTGCATAGTTAAGGCAGACTGCCTGAGTTTGAATCTGGTTCCAACTCAACAGCTGGGTCTTCAGAGAAACCACTCACTTCTCTGTGTCTCAGTCCTCATCGACAGCATGGGATGGCATCGCCTGCCTCATGGGATTCTCACAAAGCTAACCTGCTTGGGAATCTACCTGGCCTGCAGTAAGAGCTATGCAAGTGACTGCCTCATGGTAACGACTGGATCCCAGTGACACGAGAGGGAGGTCATGTCTAGATTCATATGGTGGAAAACTGGACAGCTTTCACACTGGGTAATGATGTGACTCTCCCCCAGTGGAGCTTTGACTTGTCTAGTAAACTAAAAATGAGAACTTGGCATGAGTCCTTGCCAAGTCCAGGTAGGTCATTTCCTTGGGGGAAATACCATGAGAGCAGTAGTATCTACCACTCACAGTATTTTAGTCTTTTGACTGAGCACATCTTATTTCATTTAGAAGTGGGTGGTGGAAAATTCCTCCTACAATATGTATGATTCCTGGTTTCCACTTCCAGCTAGTGTGTGGCAGAGAAAAGTATGGTGGGCAGTGATGAGGCGCTGAGGATGGAGAGCTATGTCTGGCTCGACCTGCTCCCTGCCTGAGGTACTCCTTGTGGATGGGTGGAACGTGACCTGAGCGTAATGCTTCCTAGTCATTTTGATGGCAGGAGAAAGAAGGAGCCACAACTCTTAGAAGTAGTGTGAGTGGTGGTCGGAACCGGTCACGTGGTCCCTCAGGAGAGTCAGCTGGGGTGGACAGTGTGTGTATAAGGAAAGAGTTCTTTTCTCTGCTCCACAGAATTTTAAATTCATATTATTTAAATGAAAAATGCCTACAGCTGAACTGGGACTCTCACTAACCGTCCATAAGACACAGGGAAGAAAACACTGATGATGGAGAGGGATCAATGGCTTGGTGGCCAGAGCTAAGTTTAATGTAGAGAATTCTGAAGGGCGCAAGTGACAGACAGTGACAAGCTGAGGTCCAGGAGCCTCGATCAGCTGAAAGATACCAGGCCAGGGAAGCAGACAGGACCTCTGATCTGAACAGGCACTGGGCACTGGAGCTAGAAGATGCACATTTAAGAACAAATGAGACTTGGACTGTGCAGGCACTGCTGGGCAGCGACATGTAGCCAGCTTGTCCACAACACATTCCATATGGATTAAAGATTGTTGGCCTGACACTAACTTCCAGATCAAAGGACACTCCTAAAAATAGCCTGTCTTTAAAGCTGATGCTCGGTGAATAAACAGAGTAGGCAAGAGGTCCCGGCTGATTTGATAGCATATTGTCTCAGCACAGAAACCCATTTCCTGCCAAGGTCCTCAAGGCCAAGAGGCGCAGAGCATCCTAAGGGAAGGTGAAGGACTGAGCTGTGCCAGCACTCCTGGCTGAGATAAGCCAGACAGTGCACAGTCTGGCCCCGTTCCTGTGCTCCAGCAGATGTGGCTGCTCCAGCTGCTGGAGGAAAGAGGAAGAGGGCGGCTTGGGAACAATGGTCTAGGAGACCAGCCAAGAGGAAGGGATGGCACCCAGCCATCAATGCAAAACACACCGACCTCATCTCCAAACCATGTACCTCCACACACTCTCTTCTCAGACGTGGACAGAGCTACTTCTTCCCCAAGTCAGTTGTTCAAGAACTCGCTGTAGATTTCTGGTACAATTCCAAAAGCAGCTATGAGGTGGGGTCATAGCTTCAGGTCAAAGTGTGGCAGAGTCTGTGGGGTTCTAACACCCGGCTTTCTGCATGTCTTGTTGTCATGCAGGGCAGAGGGAGAGAACACTGAGAGAAGCTGAGCAGGACAGCCAGCATCTGGGCTGTCTCAGGCTTAGAACTGAGAAAATTCGGAAAACTCAGGAGAATCCACATGCTACCAACCTGTTCCACCAGCCCAGGTATTGCCACCCACGTGGGGCATGTTGTCTGGGTCCTCCTTGCCGTGCTTAGGGTCACTCACGTCTTCATTACTGTCTCTTTCAATTGTTATCTGAGAAGGAAGAAGAGTTGGAACATGGTCACTAGCCTGTGAGTACCAGGATCTGCCTAAGTGACAAGCAGCTTCCCGAGGGGTTGGTACCCTCAGATCACGACAGGCTGAGTCTGGGAAAGGCTTCATCACCATCACATTCAATGCCAGTTTGATTGGGAAGGAAACATAGTTTTTTAAAAAGAAAAGAGAAGGAAAGGTGCAGGATGTGAGCTGTTTCAGCTTTAGCATTCTGGCACAGAACGTGCTCTGAGAACTTAAGCAAGGCAGGAACTCCATTGAAACAGGCAAATGGTTCTCCCCATTTCCCAGTGGGTTAAAAGGCCCAGTTCCTCACCAGTCTGGCTGAGCACCACATATGCATCAACCCGTTTAATTTTCAAAGACTTATTTGAGCAATGTCATTTCATTAAAAACATATATACAAAACAAAAATCACAAAGTATATAACAGATTTAGGTTCCATATACCCATATATACTAAACATTGCTTACTTCTTTTTAGATCCACTGAAACATTATGATATTTTGTAGTTTTCCTAATTAATCTGCATTTTCAGATTGTATTTACAATTCTTGGGATTCAAATAAAATAAATGACATTTTAGCTTTACCTATGACCGGTTGCCTTCATTTGCTTTTCATACATCTTCCAAAGTTCTTTCATTATTTTTAAATGATATGCCAGGAAACACACACGCACACGCATGCACACGCACGCACGCACGCACGCACGCACGCACGCGCGCGTGTGCACACACACACAAATGCCAAAGTGAGGAATGGTGATCAGAACTGCTTATCCAATAAAGTACAGACCATTTCTGGAAGTCCATGACCATCTTGTCCAGCACTGACATGCTGTGACTGATTCAGGGAGTCCTGATGTGGTAAATCAGGTGATCAATGGCATTTCAGTCAAACCCACATATGACCGAACAATAGCGAGACTAGTCTGACCATAAGGATTTTGACTCTTCTAAAAGCACAGTTCCAGGGCCTGCCATGTGTGTTCAGCCTGCTTTCTTAGACCACCCAGGCCCACCTGATCAGGGATGGCAGCACCCCCAGATGGCTGGGTTCTTTCATATCTATCAGGAATCAAGAGAATGCCCTAGAGACTTGTCTATAAGCAATCTGATGGAGGCATTTATCAATTAAGGTTCCTCTTCCCAGATAACTCTTGTTTATGTGAAGCTGATAAAAAAAACTAATTGGACAACTGATCCCTTATCAACATGACACACCAATGCAATATTATTCAGTCAAAACTTTTCTTGTTTATCCCCAAGATCTCATCTTCCTATCTCAATATAAAACATAGTATAATTTCAAAAATTCTCAGTCTCATGATCCTCTGTACTCCTAAGGGCCTGGGCGGTTCCACTGCCTCACTCTCTCCTCCTCTCCGGACTACAGTTTCCGTGCTGACCCTGAGGAAACACTCTCAGAAGACTTCATCTCAACGATGCCGGTCTCTTCTCAGCCCCAGCTCACCAGCATCAATGGTCCCAGTAAAGTAAAGGCTGCACTTCAGTGGTGCAGGCCTCTTGGTAACCACAGCTGATTCACAGCACCAGCTGACCAGACGCCACAGATTCTCAATGCAAAACACATCACATGGCCGGCTCTGGGAGAGTCTTGGAAGGATTCATAAATCTTCCTCAAAAACCCCATAAGCAAGGCCGTCACCATCTGCAAAGCTCTCAGCATTCTTATTCAGGTTCCTATAGCAGCCTACTAAGCTCTTTCACTCAATGGCTTTTCCAGCCCAAGTTCCAAACTCATTTACAGTCCTGCCAAAAACAACACTCTCAGGCCTCTCCCAGCAACAGCAATAACAGTTTCTACTGCTGTGACCCTGTGACAAAGACAAATTGGGAAGGAAAGGCTTTACTTCCAGGTCACACTCCACCACTGAAGGAATCTAAAGCAGAAACTCAAAGCAGGCACCTGGAGACAGGAACTGAAGCAGAGGCCATGGAGAATGCTGCTTACTGGCTTGCTCCCCCATGACTTGCTCAGCCTGCTTTCTTATAGCACCCGGGATCCTGGAGTGGCACTACCCCAAAGGGCTAGACCCTTCCACATCAATCATGAATTAAGACAACGCTCTACAGACTTGCCCAGAGGCCACTCTGCTAGGCATTTTCTCAGTTAACGTTCCTCTTCCCAGATAACACTAGCTTGTGTCAAGTTGACAAAACAGAACAAAATACAAAAAAACACAACCAGGACCAGGGAGAATGAAGGACTGAAGAAAGACATTTAACATCAATACCTTTCTTTCTCCCCTCCCTTCCTCTGAGATGCCCACCCCAACATACACACACACACACACACACACACACACACACACACACACACACACACGCACGTGTGCTAGTTCCTGCACTATCCGAGCAGGCACAGGTCTACTGAAGAACTGTGCACACCGGTCTTCACCGTGGACTGTGTGTGTACTACTGAAGAACTGTGTACACCGGTCTTCACTGTGGACCGTGTGTGTACTACTGAAGAACTGTGTACACCGGTCTTCACTGTGGATTGTGTGTGTACTACTGAAGAATTGTGTACACCGGTCTTCACTGTGGACCGTGTGTGTACTACTGAAGAACTGTGTACACCGGTCTTCACTGTGGACCGTGTGTGTACTACTAAAGAACTGTTTGCACACCGGTCTTCACTGTGGATTGTGTGTGTACTACTGAAGAACTGTGCACACTGGTCTTCACTGTGGACTGTGTGTGTACTACTGAAGAACTGTTTGCACACCGGTCTTCACTGTGGACTGTGTGTGTACTACTGAAGAACTGTTTGCACACCGGTCTTCACTGTGGACTGTGTGTGTACTACTGAAGAACTGTGCACACCGGTCTTCACTGTGGACTGTGTGTGTACTACTGAAGAACTGTTTGCACACAGGTCTTCACTGTGGACTGTGTGTGCACTACTGAAGAACTGTTTGCACACCGGTCTTCACTGTGGACTGCGTGTTTACTACTGAAGAACTGTTTGCACACCGGTCTTCACCGTGGACTGTGTGTGTACTACTGAAGAACTGTTTGCACACCGGTCTTCACTGTGGACCGTGTGTGTACTACTGAAGAACTGTGCACACCGGTCTTCACTGTGGACTGCGTATGTACTACTGAAGAACTGTTTGCACACCGGTCTTCACTGTGGATTGTGTGTGTACTACTGAAGAACTGTGTACACTGGTCTTCACTGTGGACTGTGTGTGTACTACTGAAGAACTGTGCACACCGGTCTTCACTGTGGACCGTGTGTGTACTACTGAAGAACTGTGCACACCGGTCTTCACTGTGGACCGTGTGTGTACTACTGAAGAACTGTTTGCACACCGGTCTTCACTGTGGACTGTGTGTGTACTACTGAAGAACTGTGTACACCGGTCTTCACTGTGGACTGTGTGTGTACTACTGAAGAACTGTGTACACCCGTCTTCACTGTGGACTGTGTGTGTACTACTGAAGAACTGTTTGCACACCGGTCTTCACTGTGGATTGTGTGTGTACTACTGAAGAACTGTTTGCACACCGGTCTTCACTGTGGACTGTGTGTGTACTACTGAAGAACTGTGTACACCCGTCTTCACTGTGGACTGTGTGTGTACTACTGAAGAACTGTGCACACCGGTCTTCACTGTGGACTGTGTGTGTACTACTGAAGAACTGTTTATACACCGGTCTTTGTTGTGGACTGTGTGTGTACTACTGAAGAACTGTTTGCACACCGGTCTTCTCTGTGGACCATGTGTGTACTACTGAAGAACTGTGTACACCGGTCTTCACTGTGGACTGTGTGTGTACTACTGAAGAACTGTTTGCACACCGGTCTTCACTGTGGACTGTGTGTACTACTGAAGAACTGTGCACACTGGTCTTCACTGTGGACTGTGTGTGTACTACTGAAGAACTGTTTGCACACAGGTCTTCACTGTGGACTGTGTGTGCACTACTGAAGAACTGTTTGCACACCGGTCTTCACTGTGGACTGCGTGTTTACTACTGAAGAACTGTTTGCACACCGGTCTTCACCGTGGACTGTGTGTGTACTACTGAAGAACTGTTTGCACACCGGTCTTCACTGTGGACCGTGTGTGTACTACTGAAGAACTGTGCACACCGGTCTTCACTGTGGACTGCGTATGTACTACTGAAGAACTGTTTGCACACCGGTCTTCACTGTGGATTGTGTGTGTACTACTGAAGAACTGTGTACACTGGTCTTCACTGTGGACTGTGTGTGTACTACTGAAGAACTGTGCACACCGGTCTTCACTGTGGACCGTGTGTGTACTACTGAAGAACTGTGCACACCGGTCTTCACTGTGGACCGTGTGTGTACTACTGAAGAACTGTTTGCACACCGGTCTTCACTGTGGACTGTGTGTGTACTACTGAAGAACTGTGTACACCGGTCTTCACTGTGGACTGTGTGTGTACTACTGAAGAACTGTGTACACCGGTCTTCACTGTGGACCGTGTGTGTACTACTGAAGAACTGTTTGCACACCGGTCTTCACTGTGGATTGTGTGTGTACTACTGAAGAACTGTTTGCACACCGGTCTTCACTGTGGACTGTGTGTGTACTACTGAAGAACTGTGTACACCCGTCTTCACTGTGGACTGTGTGTGTACTACTGAAGAACTGTGCACACCGGTCTTCACTGTGGACTGTGTGTGTACTACTGAAGAACTGTTTATACACCGGTCTTTGTTGTGGACTGTGTGTGTACTACTGAAGAACTGTTTGCACACCGGTCTTCTCTGTGGACCATGTGTGTACTACTGAAGAACTGTGTACACCGGTCTTCACTGTGGACTGTGTGTGTACTCTCTGGTCTTGTTTCTTTCGAAACAAAGGACTTTGAAAGAGGTAAGACAAACAAATTCTGATGTGACAAACGGCTTCTCTCCGCTCAAACACTGGCTCTCTCCTACAGACAGAACGTACAATCTCCCCGTCTGCTAAGGGGACAGCCTCTGAGAATAAGGACTATAAAGTATTATAAAGATGAGGAGGCAGAAGAAGAGGCCTCTCTGGCAGCCTGCTAGGTACCCCCAAGTCATGGTTTTGTTATTCCGAGGACATTTAACTTATGGCTATCACAGAGGCAGGAAACTGGGTGACTGCTTTGGGCAGAAAGGAGCAGCATGTTCTCTGCCACCAACTTTTATCAGGCCATCTGCAGGGAAATGACTCTGCTCTCACTGCCCACAAGCAAGCCTCATGCCAGCCCCCAATGAGACATTTCAAAACAGACTAATTCCTGACAAAACCAACCATCGAGCAAACCCTGATTTACTTCACAGAAACACATACCGTGAAATTCCAGGAATATTTAATTAGAAGCACGGCATCTGGGGACTGTACCTAGTTTCGAATCGAGTTATAGACGCCAGTAGACCCACTCACAGGAGTCTATGTTGTAGGGGAAGCAGGGCAGCCGCTCGCAGAGAGAGGCATGCTAAGGGGTACTCGCTGTTCAGAAAGCAGATATGCTCCTGCCTTCTTTCATGAATGTGCTGGGGTGCAGCCAGAATGCATTTCCCCCGAGAACTGGGGTCATCTACCAAAAGCTTAAGAAAGTCATTCTAATGAGTAAAGTGGACACTGCTGAATTCATACAAGGGGATAAACATTTTCTCCAACCCAGAAAAGAGTCCCTCATAACTTTTGGCATAACGTGACACCTGTGCTAACCCCCTGACATATTTCTCACAGCAGATGTACTTCCTATTAGGGAAGTGTGATAGAATCCTAAGGACCATCATCCTCCTACATATGAATGAAACGGAAGAAAACATGGATCTTGTAAACTGCAACTCATAAAATGTTCCAGAGTGAAGTAATGAGAAGCTGGTCCGGAGAAGGGACATGACTCACCAAAGCCCTATAATTCTGGGCAAGGCCCATAGATTTCAGGTTCCTCCTTGAGTTCATGACGACAAGACGACCAAAAACAAAACTCGGTAGTATGGTATAAATAACCAGATCATAACTCCTGGGGGACTGACTGGACCACACAGTTGATTACAGCTTCCCATAGATGTGGCATGGCAGACACTTCTAGGTCCCACACCACATCCATTCCCTCTTTCTCCCTTTAGACAGAAGCCCGATGAATTATGGGTGGTACAATCCAGCACGGCCTTTCCATTTGGCCTTACCATCGACTGGGCTAGAGATCCGACCTGAGATGACAGAAATGTCAGGAGGCTACTGGAAAAGTCTCCTCCCAAGGGAAAAAGAGGGTGGAGAGGAAAATGTGACCTCACCAACCCTCAGCCCACATACACGCACACAGAAACACATACACATATGTGCCCAGGGACACATGTACACACACGCTTCCTGCCGTCAGACCCGGTCCAGTGAGGACACGCTGAAGGGCTGCAGCCTCTGCCTAAGGACTACACGACAGTAGAGGGCCACGGCTGAGAGAAGAGGCCACACCACGCACACCATTATTCAGCGGCTGACCCAGTTTCTTATTGGTATCTGCAACCAACTGATTCTCTCATTAAGGATGAGTGGGGACAGGAGTCAGAGGCTAAGGCCTTCCCTTTCTGAGGAAGTCTTACCTCTGACGAGAAGACAGGCCTTGAATTTCCTGACCTGAACATTTCCATACTGGCTGAGGATAGGGTCGGTGGTAGAGCACTTGCTGAGTATTTACGAGGCCCTAGCTGGGTTCAGTCCACACACCACCACCCATAAACAAAATGATCCCTAATGAAGTCAGCACAGCAATCCTGTCTAGTCAGTTGCCTGCTACTTTCCCCACTGATTAACAGGCAACTGAATTCATCCAGACCCTGATTCCTGGGCCCGCCTGCACTGCATCTTCTGCTCACTGGGATACGGGGGTTCGTGAAGCAGGGTTGTTTTGCTCCTAGCAAGACACGGGGACCAGAGCCGTGCAGGACACCACAGGCTGCGGCGAGGGACAGCAGGGCCACCTGAAGCACAGCCCTGTCAGTCTCGCCCCGGCGCCAGAATGTTCCTTCATCCATCTGGACAGAGTCAGAGTCCCGGTCTCTGGGAACATGGCCTTTCTTATGATGCTGCTGGCTTAGAAGAGAGAGTCGGCCATTGTCGGTCTCTATAAATGACCTGCTCCTCTACAGTGGCAAGGCAGGACGGAGATGCCTTTGCCTCGCCAGCAGCTTCTGTGGGTCCCAACTCCCGTCTCTGGTAGAGCCTTCAAGTTTGCATTTCACCTCCAGTCCTTGCCTCGTTACATCCTTTACACCCGTTTCCACACACACGTGACCTCTGCCCTCTTACCTCTCAGCCTTCCTAAAAAGCAGACTCTCACCTTCTGATCGCTAGTAACCACGAATTTCACTGCCGCTGCAGCACGCGCCACCGCTGCCCCGCCCGCCTCCCACCAAATCCACGAGGGCATTGGCGCAGCCATCCGCTTCACTCAGTTCTACTAGTTCCCAATGCCAGCAGGCATCCATCTTTTAAGTGCTGCTGTTACAAACTGGTAATTGAGGTCCCCCCTCCCCTGTCCATCCACCTTTGAAGAAGAACCTGGAATCAAAAAGCCAGCAGAGATACAGGATGGGGGTGGGGTGTGGGTGCCGGAGGCCATGCTTGCCTGTGATGTGAGTGAGAAGCAGCGGCTGGGCCCTCTCCTGTACTGCAGCCCTCTATTCTGGTGTCAAAGAATTCTGTTCTTTTCCTGTGAGATTTCCAAATGACCCGCTGGCACCTTCCTCCTGCCTCTGGGCTGGGCCCCTCTCTTCCCCTCCCGAAACCTACCCTTTTTCTCTGCTAGGTACCCCTAGAGACTTTTGCACATTTTCATTTGGGGCCCAAGTCATGTGCTAACATACTTAAACTTTTTTGTAATTACAGCCCTAAACACCCTTCCTCCACCTCAATGTTTTGGAATACATGCTATGTTATTTCAGGATCTCAGTTTCCAGTCTTTGGCAAAGGACGTTCTCCTTGGCCCTCTTCATCAGGACCCATTTCTACGCAACACCAATACCCATCCAAATGAAATATTTGACAGTTCTCACACACTTGCACTCAGAGGAGAGCGGAGGCATCACCTTGTTAACACATCCCTGCAGTTTTCCTTATCTGAAGTAGTAGTCACACTGGCCTTGTATATAACAGGCACCTAATGAACCAACACCAGAGCTTTTCAGAGACAGGATTATAAGACTTTCTGCATATAGATAACTTCAAATCAAGCTCTCATGTGAGCAGATGATGGTCCTTGTCCAGTGCTGCGTGACAGCCCATACCTGGCACACAGCAGGGCCACTGGCCAGCAGAGCAGAGCACCTTCTAACGGACTGGAAACACTCCTGCCCATTAGTTCTCAGTGGTCCTTAGACTCAGGTCCTAGGCATCCCCAGCTTGACTGGCATTCCTCTGGCCCAACTTTCCCTAGGCTCTGGAAAGGCTTCCAGCCCACAAGCCCATGTGGTCCCTCCACTTGGGCCCCAACAAATGATCTGAATGGCTGCCAAAAATAAGACAGGGTTGCAAAAAGCACTGGCCAAAGCCACTTCTCACTTTGAGTACCTTGCTCGTTTTCTCTCTAAATTCAAATAGGAATAACAGATGGAGAAGATTTTAGAAAAATCTGGAAATAGGGAATGCAAAATGATGGCGTCAAGGTGATTTTTTTTTTTTTTTTTGGGTGGGCCTTACTTAAAAATAAACCTTTGAGGGAAACCAATGTTTTCATCGCTGAGAGCAGGTGAGTGCCCAAAACAAACATTAATACCTCACAAATAATCGACACAGCTACAGTTTACTGGCACAGAAATGTTTCTCTCCTGCTGCCACCCCACAGGAGGACAGTCAGTATTCTAAACATCTATAAAAAATGACATGCTAGCTAAATTCTGAGACAGGAGG
Organism: Peromyscus leucopus; assembly: GCF_004664715.2. Lineage (NCBI taxonomy): Eukaryota > Metazoa > Chordata > Mammalia > Rodentia > Cricetidae > Peromyscus > Peromyscus leucopus. The sequence goes on from NC_051070.1 coordinate 44,116,517, forward strand.
GTGGGGCAAACCGCCGCGTCTTTATATGTTCCACCGTTTCTATTTTTGCCCAATATTTTAAGAGCCTTCAAAAAGTTGCCATTCAACACTGCTGGCCTCCAAAGTCAAGGGAAAGGGTAGCCATGCAAGGCCACCTCAAATGTGGTAAAGGCTGCGTCTGTGTTTCTGCTCTACAATATGCAAAGTGGCCGTGACAGTGGACACTTCAACCCTGCTAAGTTTAGCCTTACTGAAGCTAAACAGTGTCCTGACCATTTCCTGACCAGGTGACTTCCATCTATCTGGATCAGGTTTTGTTCCTTCTCCAGAACAGAAGGCACAACGAAAAGCTGCTCCACTCTCTACAGCACAGTGTTTTCTGAGATACCCAGGGCAGCCAGAAAAGAGAAGAGTGTGTGGAAAAGCCGCACTTAGTACTACAAGAAAAAGTGGTTTTGATATGACCCACTCTAGAAGTTCTTGGAAGCATCCACCACAACTATGCACAAAAGCATTTAGCAAGGGGAATTCTTTTCTGAAAACAGAGACAGTAGGTAGACCAGAACAGGCGGGCCATTACTGCGGAGTCCCTGTCGGGAGCTATTTCTAGCGACAAACTTGGCAACCGACTTTCTGTTTTCTTTGTTTCTACTGAAGCCATGCTCTGCTGCTAATCATCATTTCTTCTAGGTACACTGTGATGGTTCACCTTCTCGGGCTGTAAAAACATTTACAAAGCCCATGCCTACTCTGCTTGTTCCTGACTTCCCCCAAATTTCCCCTAGGTACCCGGAGTTCTTATACAACCATGCAGTGACTCCCAGAGATCAACACCTTCCTCTTTCACACAGGCTCAGCATGGTGACTCACACACTCTTTCACGGCCACTGTGGCTCAGAACAATCCATCAGAATATAACATCATAGCACGAGGAGCAGCAGCAGGAATAAACAGTCTGCACAGTTCAGGGGTGGAGAGCATTTGTGGGTTTTGTGCTCCACACTCATGGGGTGGAGAGTCTTTCACACTGGTTCAAAGCAATACCCGGGACATGCACAAAAGTTACAGATTAGGTAACTGTTATAGACACCTTTATTTTAGCATACTTACACATGCATTTAATATATAGATCCACACACATTTTTTGTATGTGTTTGTGTGTGTGTGCATGAAGGCCAGAGGTCACAGCCTTGGGTGTCATTCATTAGGTGCCATCTACCTTGTTTTTGGAGACAGGGTCTCACTTAGCCTCAGTGGACCTCACTGACTAGGCTAGACTGTTTGGTCTGTGAGCCCAGGTATCCATCTGTCTCTGCCTCCCCAGTGCTGGGATTCTAAGTACATGCCACCACCCCTATCCTTTTGGACATGGGTTCTGCAAATCAAACTCAGGTCCTCACCCATACACAGCAAGCACGTTACCAACTAGGCTATCTCCCTAATACCTGTCTCATACACTTTGTTGTTGTTTTAGTTTTTCAAGACAAGGTCTCTCTATATAACAGCCCTGGCTGTCCTGGAACTCACTCTGTAGACCAGGCCGGCCTCAAACTCAGAGATCCACCTGCCTCTGCCTCCTAAGTGCTAGGATTAAAGGCGTGTGCCAAAAGAGATTTGTTTTATGTATGTGAGTATTTTGCCTTCATTGTGTGCATGTGCACCATTCTGGTGCCTGGTGCTTGCAGAGGTCAGAAGAAGGTGTTGGATCCCCTGAAAGTGAAGTTATGGATGGTTGGGAGCCAGCATGTGAGTTCTAGGAACTGAATCTGGGTCCTCTGTGAGAGCGGCAAGTGCTCCTAACTGCCAGTCATCACTCCACCCAGAACTTAGTCTTAAATGAACTATTTGTTATTAAAATCGCACTACCACAGGTCAGGGCTATAGAACATGAAGGAAGACATGACTTGGATCCTCCACTTGCATGGATTCCGGGTGATACTCAGAAGCCAGGTCTGGCTCCTGTTCTGTCCAGCAGCAGTACCATTCATTGCTCAGTCCTCTGTAACTCAGACAAGGACTGTGGGACGGGCACTGCCATCAGGGCCACGTCAGAGCTACATAAGGGCTGCAACGGTGGGGACTTTTTGGAAGGAAAGAGTATTACCAGACTCAGCGAAATACACTTAAATTTTGTGAAGACATTTCAGAACTCTAAATATCAGCAAGCAAAGCTTTCCAGTTCAATTTAGAGCACTGTTAATACGACACACATCTGTGCCAAGTATCATTGGTATGGCTACCCAGCGATCAGAAACAGTGAAGTGCGGTGGCCATAGCTCACCAGGCAGGTGAGTGGCCTATCCTTTCTCCCACTCTGTTCTAAAGTGTCTTAACAAGTGTGAGTCTATCCACTTTCCCATTTACCTCCAAACTGACTCGTGTTCCTAAGACGACTTGTCCGTCTGCCCTGCTCTGCCTCCTGTATGTCTGTCTCCCTCCTCACCATGTCCACTTGGTTCCCTCCGTGCCACCTCAGGGTTCCTTCATCAGCGCTGGTCTTGGGAGATTCTGGGCTTCAGGCAGCACAGCCCTTGGGAAATGATAGTGGGTAGGTCTGGGCCAAGGGTTCCATGGCATGGTTCAGACTGAAGGGACAGAACACTTAGTCCAGGGTCTGAGGCTGAATGGGGCAGCCTTCCATCCTTCCTCTGTACCCTTTCAAGGTCTGTCCTGTCCTGTAATTCTGTTTGAAAACATTTTATTAATTATTTTATAGATACGAGTGTTTACCTGCATATAGGAAAGTACACCATGCGTACAAACTACGCAATTCTTTTGTTTTCTTCAATACAGGGTAACTCTGACTGTCCTGGATCTCACTCTGTAGACCAGGCTGGCCTCGAACTCAGAGATCCACCTGCCTCTGCCTCCCAAGGGCTGGGATTAAAGGCCTGCACTCCCACCGGCCAGCCTGCCCTTAATTCTTTATGACATCATCATGTCTGTCTCCTATGGACACCACAGTACCCCAGGAACAAATACTATGTTGCCCACGAAGCAACTTAACAGAAACACATTCCACACCCCACTGGTCTTATTTTCACACGATTGACTGCCATTTTCCTAGCTGAGACAGAGGATTAGGGTAGGCGTTTGTAAGCACAGATGTTAGACAAGGCAGGTGGCTGAGAAGTCCCAATTGTGTTCAAAGGAGCTCACAGCAGACAGAAAGGGGCTAACGGTGAAACCCCAGCTTCAGCCTCTTACGGCTCCTAACTTGCTGTGCGTCGCTGGAAGTCGCTTCACTCTCTGGGCCTTGGTGTTCTCATTTTCCAAATAGGAACTCAGACTATGTCCTTTCTGTCAGCAGACTCTTCACGTGGGTCCCCACCTACAGTCACTTCAGTTCTAGTTCTCAGGGCCCCGGGTCAACCCGACTCAAACAGAACCGCGGGGGATTGCTACTCAAGCATGAAGCTCTCCTCCAGACTGGCTCACTCAGGCTTGCAGGTTTTTCCAGGGGCGGCTTGATGCCCCGGCAAAGAGACTTTACTAGGAGTCAGAAAGCAGCCCTTTAATACTGTTTCTGGCACTAACTGGAGAATTGGTTTTGGCCAAAGTTCCTTATCTTTCCTTCGTTTTCTTGGAGTGGAAAGTGAGGCGGCCGGCCGCCAGCATGTAAGTCAGGTGCAGCTCTGCTGAGCGAGCTTGTTTCCCACGGTTCTCACAGTGTGAACTGTGTACATGGGTCTACCCTCATCTTTGGTGCGTTTACCAGGGAATGTGTGGGTCGCACAGTGGGAGAGGGAGGTAAAAGCCCCCCCCCCCCATGATGAACCTCCATGAATGAAGTCAGAAGAGGATGCTGTAAAGGAAAAAAAAGAAAAGAAAAGAAATGACATCAGATATAGGCTGGAGATCTGGGACAGGAGAGAAGTCAGTGACGGCTGCCTGGCACTTTCTCCCGAGCTCTGCGACATGACAGGCTCCACGACTTCACTTTTAAACTACGTAACTTAGTTATCTTAGATGAAGCTTCATGTGCCTCTGTCTCCTTGCCCTGAACCACATGGCTGCGCGCCTGGGTCCCACAATTGGATAAAGTCGATGAATTAGATAAGAAAAGACGGACAACAATGACCACTACTGAAGAGAACAACTGTAACGACAGGCTGCAGTTAAGCTGCCTGCACCATTACTCTAACGCTTTAGGGCCATTTCTAAGTAAGATAAAGTTTCCCTGAACACAAGCACGGAGATACCACAACGGTCCTCCTGACAGGCAAGCATGACCAAGTGACCTGTGGCAGGTGGCAGACTCATGTCCTCGGTGGGACACGGTGGGACAGTGCAAGACTTCATGATGCTTCTCAGGGCAGGGCGAAAACTTAAAACTTATGAAGCATTAACGCCTAGAATTTTTATTAGACATTTTTGGATCACAGAAAGATCCAGGAAATGAAGCCATGGATGAAGACCTGAGGCACCGCTACAATTTACTCACTAAGGATTGGCGACGAGTCAGACCCTCAGCTAGGACAGTAAGGATGCCAAGCCAAGTGAGACCTGTTGGTACTTCATGGAGTTTCCAGCCAGGAGCAGGAGGGATTGTCCTCAATAGCCAGCGCAGGGCACGGGAAGAGCGCCTGCCAGGCCAGCATAATATACAGGGGTAGACGGAGCCCATCGGCAAGAGGTTGGGACTGAAGAGGAAATATGAAAGACGATTTTGAATAAAGAGCATCAGAAGGTCTAGAGCGTGGTGATTCAGGCAGAAGGAGCAGACAGAGATGCTGAGCTGAAAATGGCTTGAAGTTGACTGTACACAGAGCCCTCTGCCTGGGTTCAAACAGGCCACTGGGGCACCCGGCATAATCTACCTGCACACAGGTTCCTGATGAAGAGATGCCTCATCCTCATGTCCACCCTGCCGAGCCAGACAGCCCAATTCAGTTATTGCACACAAATACAATTTGCATAACTTAGCTATAATAACTTCAAAGTCACAGAGAAGCATCTACATGCCAACACCCTAGCAACCAGATGACCCCAAGTTCAGTACTCGCCCGCTACCCATGAGCTATGAAAGCTTGCACAAGATTTAAACTCCTGGGACCTATTATTTTTAATCTCACCTTTTAGCCATTACCCAACACATTAAAATTAGTCTGTACTAATTGTACAAAATGACGGGTCTGCTGTGACATGTTCACGCATGCGTGTAGTGAACTGTGATCATGCCTACCCCCACTCCCAGCTTACTCATCTGATCAGGAAAATGAGGGCATCTGCCCTTCTGGAGTTGTGGGCGTTGGGATAAAACATCAACAAGTTGTGACTCTAGAGGAAGGACAGGAAAAACTCTTGGGACTTGGACTTCCCAGTCTAGAGTGAAGAGGTTGCACTCTGACACAATCTTTTACACCGTTTCCAGACTGAATCCTTTTATATCTATGTGAGGGTGGATTATGGGTAAAGCACCATCCAAATGTAGATACATTAACAATATGAACTAAGAGAGGAGAGAGAGAACTCGTTTGATTCTTTTTTAGTGCTCATTTTGATAAATTCCTGTAGGTTCCATGACTTTTATTTTATTTGTACGTGTATTTTCTAATCACCTGAAACCACGGAGGTGAGTTACCTGGAAAGAATGGAGGATGGTGGCCAGGTGAGAAAGGTGCCAGAAAGCAGCCCAGGAAGAAGCGGAGAAGCAAGGCTTAGCTGGGGGCCGAGGTTCTTGTGGAGCTGGCAAGGATGAGTGCGAGAGCACAGAGACCCATGGAATTAGCAATGGCAGGGAGGAGGGGGAGGAGGAAGAGGAGGAAGAGGAGGAGGTGGAGGTCGTCAATAGGAGAGAGATGTAGAACAGAGCACAGAGGACATACGGAAGGCCTGAGAGCCAGTTCAGGCCACGATCACAAGATTCTATTATCTTTAATTTCCCCCCTTTTTAAAACTTTTTATTTATTTTTATTAACAAAAATGTTTTTTATTCATTTTACATACTAAAGATCCCCCTTTTCCCTCCTCCTGCCCCTCCAGCCTTCCCTCCCAGCCCACCCCCCATCCCTCCTACAAGAAGGTAAGGCCTCCCATGGGGAGGTACATTTAGTAGAGGCAGGTCCAAGCCCCTCTCCTTGCCTCAAGGCTGTGCAAGGTTAAAAAGATTTATTTTGTATGTATGAGTGTTTGCTTGTCTGTGTGTATGTGTACCACATGTGTGCCTAGTGCCCACAGAGGCCAGCAGAGGGCATTGGATCCCCTGGAATCGGAGTTACAGATGGTTGTGAGCTGCCATGTGGGTGCTGGGCATTGAACCTGGGCCTTCTGGAAGAATAGCCAGTGCTTTTAACCACTGAGTCATCTCTCGGGCCTCATTACTAACCATTCTTAACTATCACTGCAGATAACGATTTTAAGAGGCTTTGCAGGGAACAGGCTAGGAACTCCATAAAGTTAGTGTAATGGGAGCCTGTTCTGTGGGGTTCTGCAAACTCGGGGCATATTTACATGCTGCCAGAATGATCCCATAGACGGAGAAGGAAGATACTGGAAAGGAGCCGCTGGGTAGAGTGAGGTGCCTGAGGAGGGCAGAGGAAGCCCAGACAGCTGCAGGAGGCCCTGGTATTCTGACTGGGTAAACTGAAAGACCTCCTCTCTGGTAACTTCTTTGTTCTGTGGGAATGTAGACCTAGAATGCTGTCTGAGAAGGTGTGTGTGTGTGTGTGTGTGTTGTGTGTGTGTGTGTTGTGTGTGTGTGTGTGTTTGGGGGCTTCAGGTCTTAAGAACATGAAGACTTCACAGAACTACTCACAGAGAGACTGGGCTTCAAAGACATTTTTAATCTCAGAATTTCTGAAAATCTACCTGTGTTCTTTTAAATGGAGGTTTTGCAGAGCATGGCTGTGTTTAGAGGTAACCGAATGAAGACAGTTCGCTGGATGTGAAGATGGATGTGAAGAGAGATCAGGCGAGGCTAGAGCAGCGAGCAATCCGAGTATGTGGAGGTGAGTGGCCTTCCCAGAGGTGGACCTGGCTTCCCACACAGCACCAGCTTGGCTCCTCTCTGCACTCTCCCAGCACCCTCTCCTCATTGCCCTTTGGGCTACAACAGTCCCATCAACCCAGGGACGCTCTAGCCACTGCCACACGGCCCCCTCAACTGTGTGTGTTGGGGGTGAAAACAGATGCCCACAGCCCAGCTGAGCAGCGTGGCCTCTTCTGGAACACCACCTTTGGAATGGGTGTTTAAAGCACAGAGGGAGCGCTGTCTTGTTTATGTAAACTGACTTTTCAGATCCTGAGGAAGGTATCTCTTGAGAACAAAGACTCAGATCCGAACAAATGGGCAGGCCACACTCTGACGTGCTGTGTTCTTTGTGTAGACTGCGTGCATAGCCGTTCTGTTTTCGGGAGCCCAGCAAAAGAAAATTCAAGGAAATGAAAAACACCCTCCCCACACTCCTATTCTTCTTAGATAACAAAAGACAGATAATTATCTCAAGTATTTCTCAATCTGAACAGAATGGAAAGGTGACCTTTTCGTCTGGGCCTGTTCTCTGCAGTGAAGTCAGCAGCAGCCAGGCAATGGGCAGGCTTAGGTTTCCCTCAGGGGGGCCGGCTGTAGCTCTGAGCCTGTCAAAACTGCCATAAATACAGAGAACGTGTCTAACAGGCGGCCAGGCCTGGATGGCTTGCAGTCACCCCTGGGGAGCGATAAACGCTCCTGCTGGTAGACTTACATAAACTGAGACGCAATGAATTTTTTTTTTTAACAATACTCCCTGTGCTCAATAAACCTGAATGTTTCAAGCCTGAAGGATGCCTAGCCTAAGAAGGAAAATAAATCAATCTGGCAAGAAAAAGCAATCATTTGGAGTACTGGTGGATTAACCTAAATGTACAGGGTATTGAATTCAGTGATTCGAAACTCACATGCTTGCTAGTTGAAAACCCCCACTTCTAGCTTTGTGCCACTTATAAAATGCACTTTTGGGGGAAGAGAAGGTGACTATGATCTAAGAGAAGGTGTGACTATGATCTAAGTATATTATGTGCGTGTTTGAAAATGTCAATAAAATCCATTATTTTGCATAGTTAATATTACTACTAAGTAAAATTACTACATAGTTAGTAATACTACTAAAAATCATGAGAAGCACTGACCTGCTGCCCTGGCTACTTAATACTGGACCTGGGGCTCCTGTCTGATCTGCTTCAGGACAAAAGCTACAGCGAACGTCCCAGTGTGGCGCTTTGTTCGACTGGCCTGTCGTCTCCTGACAGGAGCGAAGAAAGCCCATCAACCCAGCGAATATCCCAAGACAAGCGAGAACTTCCGGAACTTTTGGGAAGTGACATTTTGAGCTTGTTGAGTAAAAATACTCAGAGAACTGTTTGCTTTATTTTACTTAAAAAGAAGCTGAAACAATCAAGGACTCCAGAGCCCGGACGCGGGGAAGAGACGGAATCGTGTGAGAAGTCCACCCACTCGGTCCGGTCCCCCGTCCACAGTTGGTGAACAGAGACACTTTCCTTCCCAATGTCTGTGCTCTGCTCCTCCACAGGAAGTCTTTGAGTACCTGCCTGCACAGGGCGCTGGGAAGGGGCAATCCTGTGGTCTGCGGCCCTGCAGGTGGAAAACAGGGCTGGGGCGCTTTCTGAGAGGGAAGACGCCTGAAGCAAGAGTAGCAGCTTTCATAAGGGAAGGCAAACTTTTAAAAAGAAAGTTTATTTTTTCTAACACACACACACACACACAGACACACACACACAGACACACACACACACACACACACACACACACACACACACACACTTGCATGCGCCTATAGAGGCCAGGAGAGGGTTACATCCTTTGAGCTGGAATTACAGGTGGCTGTGAGCCACGGGATGTAGGTGCTGGGAACTGAACTCAGGTCCCCTGGAAGACTAGTAAGCACTGTTAACAACCGAGCCAGCTCTCCGGCCCCTGCAAATCTTAAAATTCAATCAACAAAACATAACTGAAATATTAATTCTATAAAGATAATTAAGTTCAAAGCAGTTAGAGACTCACTTTTTTTTTTTTTTAACTGATAATGTCTCACATAAGCCATTTTCAAATAACTTTAGAAATAATGTTTGTGGCACCCGCTTCAGGTCAAACAACACCTTAAGTCTGGAATTGGCTGGAACTGGCTAGAAGTGGCTGGAATTCTGACCTGCCTTACATATACTAGCTCAGACTTCGGACAGAGTTACTGTAATGGCTGCTCACTGGAGAGGGGCCAGCACTGCTGTGTGATGGATTATTACTATAATATTCTTATTCTATCCTATGTGTCGTGTCCCCCCCCCCCCCCCCGCCGCCATGCCTGGGGCAATCCTAGCTGGCGCTGGTTATCTCAGTATAATAATAACTATTATTTGTGATCAAACCATTTTATTCAGAGACTTAGAGGTGGGGAAGGGCTGAAGAGGTCACTGAGGTCTGATGTCCTTGGCAGGGCAGTCCCCTGTCCATATCACTAAAAAGTCTAGTTAAGTGATTAAAACCCTGCTTCAGCCTTACCTTACCACAACTGCATGCTAACTCTACCATGGCTGGACACGTACACACAGCTCAGCCCCTTGGAGGAGGGAACTGTACTATTTGGGTGATTGAATTCAACCTTGTTTCCTGGCAGCAATCAACATGGGCACCTCTGATTTGTTAGAAGTGAGAGACTAGGAGTTAGACAGACTCCTGGCAGGCAGACAGACAGACAGACAGACAGAGGCCGAGGCTTGGTAATAAAGGTGGTGAACTCCAAGATAGCCAGCTTCTTCCTCAGCCTCCTGCCTTGAGACAATCTGGCCGCTTAAAACAAAGGCCTCGCAGGCTTCTGTCTCCCTGCAGGCCCCCTGCTGATGGACGGGCTCCGCAAGTTCACGGGGGAATCAGGACATAATACACAACAGTTGTGGGCCAATCAGCCCCCCTTCTTCACACTAAAGCAGGAGGGGAACACTGAAGGACGTAAAACACCCCAGCCATCAGGAAGAGACTGTTTTCCAGCCCCTGCTTCGCAGAGGGTTTTCTTTCCCTGTGTCTACTGCATGTGTGTGTTTCTTCAACTGCTGATTGTGTGTGCTGCTGTTGACAGGGTTTGAGATTTCTCCACAGTTACAGGTGACGCTTGAGGTTTTTCCTGTCTTTTCGTTCTTTAACTGGCAGAGAAAATGAACCCGATCAAGACCCCTAGCCTGTATCAAAAACATGCATGTTTACTTAGAAAATATGTTTATTCCAAATTCATATCAGCAATTTCTTGAATGTGGAACCTTTTGAATTTTGAAAAAAATCAAGATCTTGAATGTGTATTGTGTATGCATGTGCACACAGGAGCGTACGCATGTGGAGGTCAGCGGTCAATGTTGGGTGCCTTCTGGGGTTGCCCCCTCCCCCTTGCTTTTTTGAAACAGGGTCTCACTATGTAACTCTGGCTGGCTTGGACCTCACTCTGTAGACCAGGCTAGCCTCGAACTCACAGAGATCCGCCTGCCTCTGCCTCCGGTGTGCTGGGATTAAAGGCGTGAGCCACCATGCCTAGCCTCTACCTTAGTTTTTGAGGCAGGGTCTCTCACTGAACCTGGAGCTCACCGATTTGGCTGGTTGGCTACCCAGCAAGCCCCCAAGAACCACCTGTCCTTTGGCTTCTCTCTGTCAGACTAAGGCAACCTGGCTAGCCTTGGCCACTCAGCCCACAGTGCTGCTCAGCCTCCATTAATCCTTAGTGCTCCCATCATCTTCTACACGTTGGTCCTCCCTGACCTCCTGCCCTTTTCTTGGGAAAAAATCATTGGCCTCACACCCCTCTTCTAGCAAATGGATCTATGTTTTGGTTCCCAGTTTCATCCTTTTTGTGGTGTGTAGGCCCCCTTTTCCCGATGCCCAACCTGTCTAACCTGGTCTCCCAGCTAAGGTCGGGCACCAGGCTCCTAACCGCATTTTGCTTGTATTCTCAACAGACGCCAAGGCCTCTCATCTTGGAGTAGCTGGCTCCTAGTGCAATGGCTGATGCATGACAGACTCCCATCAAATGGTCACTAGGTGACCGGCTAATAAAGGCACCGGAGCTCCTTCTCATCAGCTGGAGCTGCATTTCTTCCAAGTGCCACTCACACCCCATCTCTGGTCACTTGTCAGTAGGAAGGGGCTCACACTTGTGGAGGCAGCCTGGAGGAAGCAGTTCTGGGGCCTGGGGAGACAGCTCGGTTCTCAAAGTGCTTGATGTGTAAGCCTGAGGACCAGAGTTCAGATCCCAGCACCCACGTAAAAGTGGGGAAGTATGGTAGCTGCCTGTAACTCCAGTATGGGGAAGGCAGAGACAGAGGATCCCCGTGACCCAGGACCTGGCTGGACTAGCCAAGATATATAAGGTAGAGAGTGAGCAAGCAGACACCCCATATCAACGTCTGGTCTCTATATACAAGGACATACATCTTCCTCTGTAAGACCACATATAGAGACCTCATCAAATGTGATGAGTGTGTGCCACTATGTATTATGGTAGAACAAGATTTGCCCAAGGAACTGAGGTGTCAGCCTTGGGAGAATCCGTGGAAGGTCTTAAAGAGATTATCCTCTCACCTGTATGGAAACCGACGCAGGTTGCTCCTAAGAAAACACAGAATGAAGGGGGAGCAGCTTGCCTGCTCAAGAGCATTTTTCTAGAACTAACAATGTACATTTTGTCCAGTTCTAGCAGACGGATTGCTGGTATTCAAAAATGCTGTCTAGCATGGCTAAAAGCATAGACATTGCAACTTGTTTGCCTGGGTTTAAACCCTGGCTCTTGATACATCAGCTGGTTAGGTGCCTCATCTTTAAGAATGATGAAGGCCCTCGCCTCACAGGGTCACTGTAGGGACTAAAGGAAATTACACAGAACCACTTGGCCACACCAAGAGATTTCTGGGCTATCCGTTGTTATCCTATTATTTCTGAGAGCGAAAAGTATGGCATAGTGAAGATCATTCTTTTTTTTTTTGCTTTTAGTAGAACTATGTTAGATATTTAGCATGGTAGTATTAGCACTGGGAGAAAATAAGTCAGGATTTTAAACAAGAATGTTTTGTGAAATTTGGATTGTATAAAATTCCTCACTCTGTCCAGATCTTTTCGCTCTCATGGCGTCACTTGGGCAGTTCAGTGTTGCTGCGGATACTCTAAACACCAAGCTGATGCCGTCTAACTTGGGCAGGTGGCCCAGACCACAGCGGGCCCCTTTTTCTGGCTCTGCAGCCGGAGTGAGACCTTCCTCACTTTGGAACTCCTGAAAACACGTTTGCTCTCAGTGTCATGGCATGAAGGGGACTAGAGACATTTCCAACGGGGAACAGTCCACACGACTGCTCCAAGCAAGGCTTGAGAGAAAAAGAAAGACAGCTTAGGAAAATGAGAAGAAATATGTTCAAGTGCGAGGAAAAGGCAGGGTTTCTTGTTTTTGTCTACAAATTCCAAACTCAAGTTTGCACTTGAATGTCTGCGACTTGTTTGCTTGTCAACTTAAAAATATTTTAAGTCAGATAATACCAGATGCAAAACTTCTATTTATTTCTTGGCATGCATCTAAAGGAAAGCAAGCATGTTCTCCAAAATGTAAAAAGAGAATGTGTGCTGTTTTCCTCCTCATGAAAGGTTGGAGAAGTTTCTTGTTTTTCACTTGCAGAGTTGGAAATGAGACCAGATCTGGCTGCTGAGGAGCATGAAGTCGCCTGTGAGCTCACTCAGCACAGAGGGCCGGCTGCTGAGCGCTGGCCACAGGCCTGGGCTGCCCACAGCACAACACCCCAGTTCACAATCTAGAACCTTCCATAGACCACTGCTAGTATTCATAATTCTCCAGAGCGAGCCTTGTTATTTCTACTTCCCAGGGCGGGAAAGTAAGAGGCAGAGAAGAAAACAGCAATGTTTCTCACCCTTCCTAACACTACAACTTTTTAATACAGTTCCCCGTGCTGTGGGGACCCCCAACCATAAAGGTATTTCGTTGCTGCTTCATAACTATAATTTTGCTACTGTTATGAATCATAATGTAAATATCTGATATGCAACCCAAAGGGGTCGTGACCCACAGGTTGAGAATCACCAGCTCGCTCATTGCCACACAAACTGTTAATGCCAAGCTCAGTTCTTGCTACTCTAAAAGCCAGATTGAGCAAATCCATTATACTGCATTATAGTGGCTCTTAATAGTGACTATATTCTTGAAAGTCTCAGGATTTTCTAAAGTGTACTATGGTTTAGGAAAGCAAGAAATGTGTCAAAAATGCATTAATGTCTTCCCTTTGAACTTGTGTGTCTGATTTACAGGAATCCATGGACACCAGTAAGGAGGCATTTCAAAGGCCCACCGTACCCTCTAGAAGCTGTTTACAGACAGGCTGAACCAGCTTCTATCAGACAGTCGTGAACAGGTCCCGAAGACTCATTGCCTACCTGTGGCTCAGCTCTGACAAGGTGATTTCTTTGTCGCGGACACTGGGTATATTATATAATCCCTAGAGGTGGCATTTTCTCGTATGTAAATGGGACACTGGCCTGGATACAAGGGTGTTACAAGGAGGAAAGGTCTCTTACCTTCCCCTTCCCTGTGCTGAGGCTTTCTAACAACGGCAGCAAGGCACCAAGTATTTCTTAGTTACAGGGAGAAATAGTCCCATAGAAATAAGTCAGAGCAGATGGGTCACCGATCGATGTTCTGCTCTTGATAAAACCCAGGACCTAAATGCAGATGAGGAGCTTTAACGATGCTGAAAAAATGTAAGTCAGCTTTTGGGTAGCTGAAGAAGGGTTTGAATGAATGAGCTCTCACCCACGGGCAACCCACTTCTGCAAATTCAGTAAGGCTCACCAAACACAAACCTCTCAAGTACAAATCTACAGACAATAAGATTTATGTTCATCTGAAAGACCCTCTTTTTGAAAGAAAATTTTTTAAAAATCCAAAAACTATTATTTGCAACTGGCCCTGAACTTCCTCCAGACATTCCTTTAGTAGATGTCCAGTGGGTGTGCAATCAGGTTGAGGAACTGCACCGGGCATGTGGTGGTGAACAAAGCGACATTTGGTAATGAGCAGTATTAACCAAAGGCTGCAGCTGCAGCCGACTGAAGCCTGGAGAAGGTGCTGACTGCTATCTTGGATCTGCATAGTTCGCAGCAAAGGGTTCTCCCTGGAGAGACAGGAAAAGGCCTCTGCACCATGCACAACACCCCATGTGCAGCCCGGGTTTCCTGAGCCTGATTGTTAACTAATTAGGATCTTACTAACAGATTCCCTTTTTTTAGCCTTGGAAAAAACACAATCTAAAGAATTTTTGGAAGCTTGAGCTTATGATATTTATCTGGTTCAGGTTTTAAAAATATTTCTTTTTATTTTATTTTTTTCTGTCGACAACTAAGCTTTTCTTTTCTCATAGACAGTGTTGGTGTTTCTGAAATAGCTCTTCCCTTGACATTACAGAGGAGGTGGGCATTATTTCCCCAGAAAAGTAAACAAGGGAATAAAAACAAGGTGACTCAAAGGATGAGGAAGTATGTTTTTCTAGAGAACAAAAGATTCTTTCACAGTATGTCAAAGACTTAACTGTGGACTTTCCTGAATGTAAACACTGTTCCAATGGCAAAAGGAATTTCATCTATGCCTATAAAAGGTCTCAAACAATAGTTCTTGCTTGAAGCTACATTTAGCACACAGTAAAACAACCTTTTCCTCAAATAGCCTGCCCACAGACCTGCGAGGTTGAACCATCCCGGGAGATGCACAATCCTAATGACTTGGGGAGCAGAGATCACAGCCTGCACATGAACGCTGCTGAAGGGGTGATCCCAGTGATGGGCAGCACAGGGCAGCCTTGAAGAACAGGGCATGCCTAGAGACAGATTCAAACAGCAGCCCCAGGCTTCCCACTCACTGGAGTTTAAGGCCCGCAGAGCAGATGGCTCACGCTGTTAGGATCAGAGAAGAGAATAGGAACATTTTAAACCAAGAGGAAGGATGATAGTGGTTAAATATTCTCCATTTTTCAAGTTCTATTATTTATGTATCTCTTAGTTGTAGTAAATTAAAATGGGCACTAATTATAATACTGAATGGAGCTGTTTGTTAATGAACCAAATTACATCATTATTACGGAAACACTAAAGGTCTATCCTTACCTTCTCAGATCTGTAGGCATCTTATCATTACCATGTCAGCTCAAATCCTACACAGCCAACCCTGGGGTTCTCGATTGTGTATTCCTAGGAAATGATCTAAAGAGTTTAGTAAGTGTCAGAGATTGTTTAGTTTTATTTGAGGTTTTCTATTTTCAAATACTGAGTATCCAATTAGAAGATGCTCTACAGGCCCCAGTTAGATGATAACGATGTGTGTGCTGGGGTGGCGTAAATAGAGGGGAAAGATCTTTTAGTTGTTGTTGTTTCTGAGGTCATCTTCTGTGACATTGTCTTTGTGCCTCTGTATCCCTGGGTGTGAACAGGGTCAGCTTTGCTCAGATCACAAAGGACACTGGAAGGACCTGTGATTTATGAGGTTCCTAAAACTGGTGGCAACCAATTAATACGATCCATTCAGTGAAATATGTTCTATGCACATTTCAAGTCTTATCCCTTTCATTTCACCTGGAGAACACAGGCTTGTACAGGGAGCTGCTATGACCACACAGTGAGCGAGTGTTGGGAGGCCAGCATTCACTTTGCTCCGTCTGATTCTAGAGCTGGGTCTTCTGAGGGCTATGTGCTGCCTCTGTCTCAAGGCTGCCATAGGAATAAACAGACATGGCATAAAACGAGCCATTGGGTTGGTTTTGGAATACACCAGATACTATCTATAGCTTTGTTCACTGTGTGAGAGAAGGGGTGTGGCCCTCAGTTTGTCTGTCACGTCTCTCCTCATCTGGCAGGGAAGATTTGCCAGTCTGGGAAAAGACAAGAACACCCATTGGCTTACACAATACAAGTGGACAGTCACTGAGCATTAAACACACGGTAGGGCCTGGGTAGTGGCTACCTTGGCGAAGTCCGCTTCGTGGTAGCTGACTACCTCTCTAAGGAGGACTCAGGCATGCTTTTCCCTGCTCTGTTCTTCTGTGCTCGCACCTGAGGGGGATGGTCAGGTTGGGTTTTCTACATGCACCGCTTAGACTCTGGGGAGGGATGTAGGAACATCTGCTTTGCCCGCTCAGGTCGAGGGCCCTTCAACCCCTGCACTAAGAAAAACTGAGGACTGGTTCATTTACTAACATGTAAGTTCAAATACATTGGTATTTTGAGTGGCGTCTGATCAATCATCACTTTTCCAGTTTCCTTGAGTAGAGAAGGTGTCAATAGGAAGCTCTAGGTCTTAGCCTACATCATATGATATCCTTAATACCTCAAATTGCCTATGACAACTTAAGAGACTACTAGGAACTTGAAAACCTTTTTCAAGGGGCCAGTGAGATGGCTCAGAGAGAAAAGGTGCCTGTAGCCAAGCCCAACAAAACTGAGTTCAAGGCCCAGAACACACAAGGTAGGAGCAAACCAAATCCTCCAAGCTGTCCTCTGACCTGTATTTACACACACACACACACACACACACACACACACACACACACACACACACACACACAATTTTTAAAAAGCTTAATCATAAAAAATTCAGGACCAGATAGTGTCATCTCTAAGTTCTATCACACATTTAAGGAGTGGAGAACAAATTTTTAAAAACTCTTCTAAGAGCAGAAAGAGGGGACATTTGTCAACTGACTCCAAGAGATCAATATGACTCTGATGCCAAAACCAGAAGAAGACATTATACAAAACAAATTCTATAGACTGCTATCCACATTTTAGTACAGGCATGAAAATCTCTCAACAAAACAATAGGAAACTGAACCCAGCAATGTATATAAAAGCAGGATTATGTGTTATGACCAAGTGGGCTTTAACCCCGGGATGCAAGGTTGAGTTTATACATGAAAATACATTGATATAATTCACATTCTTTTAGAATAAAGAATAAAAATACGATTGTTTTAACAAATGCATAAAAAGCATTTGATAAAATTCATGATAAAGATGCTCAATAAATGAGAAATGGAAGAAAATTCAACAACCCGATAAATGTCATGTGTGAAAAAGGCAAAGGTAACATGTCAGCTGTCATGTTAACGACTAAGGGCTTCTTCTCTACTGTCCTGACAGAACAAGACGAGGCTGTCCCCACCACGCCCACTCGACACTGCACTAGGGAATCTTGCCAGGACTAGGCAAGAATATTAAATAAAGGTGTTTAAATGGGAAAGAAAGTAAACTACCTCTGCCTGCACAAAGCACAGTCTTGGACAAACCGAACATCCTCACTGTGTGTGGCACCACATGCTTGTAATCCCAGCACTCAGGAGGCTGAGGCTGGAAACTGCTGTGAGTTCCAGGCTAGCCTGGTCTATAGAGTGAGATTCTGTGTCAAACTAATTAACCAACCAACCAACCAACCAACCAGACACAGATAAATAAATAGAAAAATTCAAAGGGATCTACTAAATCTACTAGAATAAGTTATCAGAACAGTGATGTTGCAGAACAGAAGATCAATAACTAAATATTATTTCCATACACTAGTAGTGATCAAAGATTAAAATTGAGAAAATTTCATTTCTAACAGTATTAAAAGGATAAAACATTGTAAAACCTATACTCTGAAAAATACAGAAGATTCTTGAAAGAAATGTAAGGACCTTAACAAATAGAACATGAAGATTCATGAATCAGAGGAGCTAATATTGTTAAGGTGGCAACATTCTCCACATTCACCTAAAGATTTCATGTAATCTTTGTTAATATCCTGCCTGGACTCCTGGTCAAAACTGATAATCCAGTTCTCAAATTTGTATGCAAATACAAGGGAATCAGGATAGCACAAAACTGTTAAGGACTCATGCTCTCTCATTTAAAAACTCACCGCAAAGCCACCGTAATCAATATGTAGTATTGACATAGAATAGACATAGAATGGAGAGCCCCTTGATTTCATGGGCAGATGGTTTTGTACATGTATCAAGACAGCTCAGTTGTTTTTACTGTGTTCAAACAAAAGGCGCGAGGACAAGTGGATCTCCATAGACAAAGACGTTGGGATCCCTATCTTATACCATACAAAAAATTAACTCGAAATGATCAAAGGCTTAAATCTATACAACTCTTAAAAGAAACAGAGGTAGACATTTGTGATTCTTGGATGAGGCAAAAATTTGACACCCAAAGTAACTGTGCTGGCTGGCTAGATTTAAGTCAACTCGACACAAACTATAGTTAGCTGAGAAGGAGGAAACCTCAATTGAGAAAATGCCTCCATAAGACTGGGCTGTAGGCAAGCCTGAAGAGCATTTTCTTAATTAGTAAAATAAATTAATTTCTTAATTAATTATTTCTTAATAGCCCAGCCTATCGTGCTGTGTGATCTTGGATTTTATAAGAAAGCCAACTAAGCAAGCCATGGGAAACAAGCCAGTAAGCAGCACCTCTCCACGGTTTCCATCAGCTCCTGCCTTCAGGTTCCTGCCCTGTTTGAGTTCCTGTCCTGACTTCCTTTGATGATGAACAGCAACATGGAAGTGCAAGCCAAATAAACCCTTCCCTCCCCAACTTTTCTTTTTGGTTATGGTGTTTCATCACAGCAATGGTAACCCTAACTAAGACAGTAATGAAAGGAAAAATTGATAACATTGGGTACATTCAATTAGAAACTTTTATGCTTCAGTGTGTACTACTAGGAAAGTAAAAATATAGCCCACAGAAAGAGAATGTGTGTTTGCAAACCATAGCCTGATAGGAACTTATATATAAAGAATTTTGATAACAGAACAGCAAAAAGACATCCCAAATGGAAAATGGGCAAAGGATTTGAATAGCTGTTTCTCCAAAGATACACAAACAACCAATAGAAAGATGAAAATATAGATATGCAACATTATTAGCTATTGGGAAAAGCAAGTCAAAACCATGAGCTACTACTTCACAGACATTAAGATGAAAAGACAGAGAATAACAACCGCCATCAAAATTGTGAAGAAACAGGATCCCACCTATACTATGGTGGGAATGTAAACCAGAGCAGCTGTTTTGAAAGACACTCTGGAATTTCCTTCAAAAGTTAAACATGGGACTTCCATATGGCCTAGCTACTCCACTCCCAAGTACATATGCAAAATCACTGAAAACCTGTGTCCATACAGAAGCACACATACACATGTTCATAGGCCCAAAGTAGAAACAGCCCACATGTCTATAAATGAACAACTAAAATGAGGTATACCACTGCTAGGCGGTGGTGCCTTTAATCCCAGTACTTGGGAGGCAGAAGCAGGCAGATCTCCGAGTTTGAGGCCAGCCTGGTCTACAGAGTGAGTTCCAGGACAGCCAGGACTGTTACACAGAGAAACCCTATCTTAAAAAATAAAAACAAACAAACAAAAACCAAAACAATAAACAAACAAACCAACATCTCATCATAGGTATACCTATGCAATGGCATATTATTCAGAATGAAAGAAATTGAAATACTTTCATATAATATAATAACTATATTATAGCATGGATACAGCTTAAAACATTGTAACTGTAAGTAAACGAAGCCTGTCATAAAGACCTACATAACATAGATTTTATTTTTTTGTAGAATGTTCAGAATCGGCAAATCCACCAAAGACAGGAAGTGGGCTGGGAGCTACCTGTGATGCTGTCAACATGAAATCATACATACAATTTCTGAAGGTTTCTGATCAAGAATGGCATGTTTAGGATACTAGTTACGATGATTGAATTGAGCAGTTTAGTAGACCAGACTGGAAGAGGAAAACTCCTGATTGCCAATTTCCCTTGTCAGTCAAGGTTAGGTATTCTGCCATTCACAGTAAACTACTTTTCTCTTCATGTATTTGAGAACCTGAGCATCTTTAATCTGAAGATCTGAAATCCCAAATCTGACCTCTTGGGATGGCTGAGTTGTCGTTACGAGTGGAAAATTCCACACCAGATCCAAGAAAGAGATGGGCATAGTTAGTACACCGACACACTTCAGGAACTGGATCTAATGTTTAGATTTGAGCGCCATCCCAAAGACATTCCATCGTTTACCCAAACATTCCAAAATCTGAAAGAACTTTGCAACACTTTCTATCCAAAGCATTTCAGGCAAGGAAAATGCCACCTGTGTAATAAATGCAAAGGAATAAACAGACTTCTTTCATTAGCTTACTGTCCTGGCTAGTTTTATGTCCATTTCACTCAAGCTAGACTCATCTGAGAAGAGGGAGCCTCTACTGAGAAAATGCCACCATAAGATTGGACTCTAGACTAGCATATTCTTAATTGGTGATTGACGGGGGATGGCTCCTCTCATTGTGGGTGGGGACACTCCTGGGGTGTGGGGACACTCCTAGGTTCTCTAAGAAAGCAGGCTGAGCAAGCCATGGAGAGCAAGCCAGTAAGCAGCTCCCCTCTGTGGCCTCTCCATTAGCTCCTCCTCCAGGTGCCTGCCCTGTGTGAGTTCCTGTCCTAACTTCCTTTGATGATGGACTGTGATGAGGAAGTGTAAACCAAACAAACCCTCTCCTCCCCAAGCTGCTTTTGGTCATGGTGTTTATCACAGCAATAGGAACCCCAAGACAAACACTAACCTGAGCTACCTGCAGTTAAAGAGGTAATCATATCATCTGTGTTTCTTGTGGGGTAATGTCATTTTGTGTATTTTTGGTGAATATTTTGAATAGAGAAGAACATGAACAGTCTGAATATTGCTGTTTAGGGTATGTTGGTATTGGTAACAATTTTTAAAATTCCATTGCAGAATTTCTACAGGTTTGTTGGTGAGGTGGTGGGGGGACTGTTTTTGCTTTGGAAATGAACCTTTAACTTTATAACGCAGAGTTTGGGCTTCTATCAAATTATGGACTTTTAGAAGAAAATGCCAAATGCTAAGCTCGCACTGGGCTTCATTGCTTGGAAGGAGGGCAGTCTACTGCCTGTCAGAGTTCACAGGCACTACAGACAAAGGAAAGCAGCCATTACAAACAAATGGTGCCTGTGTAGGACTCAGGGCTACCTGAGTCACAGGTTTTCATTCAGGAAAGAAAAGGCGTCAATTGAAACTGCTCAAAAAGCTCTTTGTCACCCTTGTCAAGAGTGAGCCAATAGAACAGAAAGATTCATCCTAGGAAGCATCAAGGGATGTTCCAGCTCTCCACAGGACCTCACAGAAGCTCGAACAGACAAGCAGCCATTGACTCTACCACGTGCCAAGACTTACGGGAAGCACTGGGGCCATCAGCCTTCAGACAGCACTTTTGGACTTGGGAAGTCTGCCCTCCAGACACATCAGAGTAAAAGATCACAGTGTGACTAGGGCAGTGGCTGCTGGGGCCACCGAGCACGTGGAGATAAAGCAGGTTTAGAGATGACGCTGGGATACAGCAGTGGGTGTGGGGTGAAGGCTCACAGCCTAGAGTGCATGCTTGAGGGCTGGCGGAGCGTGCTCTGGCTTCATTGTTCTCACTTGTCTTAGGACGGAAGAATCTTGCTTTGTCATTCATAAAATGCAGAACATATTAAGAAAACCACTCTGGTCAGAGTACATTTTTTCCAACAACAAATATAGTTAAATTGTTTAGCACTGTGACTCACACAGCCTGTAAGTTGTCTTTTATATAATCTGTGGAAAAAAACTCCAAATTTTTAATCTCCTTGTACTGAGGTAATATTTGGAGAAATTAGTTAATTTTCCTTCTCTTCTTCCCTGCCATTCCTGCTGACTTAAGCATGTTCTATTTTTACCGTATTTTGGGAAGCAGATGTGCACTGTCCAACTTTTTTGGCTTTGGAGTCTAAACCTGAGTTCTTGACATTTTTGTAAGGCCATATGGCACACACCTCATGCTTGGTGGGCAGTGTGATTGAACTGTTACATCTTTCCCAGCATTGCCCTTCTAATGCAAAGGCAGGCAAGGGTAAAACTGTGTGAACATAGCTGTGTGCCAATAAAACTTTATGTGGATACCAAAACCTGAACTTCATCTAGTTTTCATGTGTCACTTGATACAACTCTTGATTTTTTCAACCACTAGAAATGTTTAAAAACAAAACAAATTAAGACAGAACCTTAGTTTGTCAGCCCAACAAAATCAGGTGACATATTTTGCCAGTTCCCCAGATTCCATACTCTAAATGTCTAATGGTTTTTTCAGGGGAACCTAAGAGAGTCTGTAGAGAGAGGTAGCAAATTCAACAACATGACAAAGGTTGGAATAGACCTTGGCTTTGTTTCCTGTTCTGTGCACACCTGGTAAGAGGAAAGAGAAGTTAGTAGGTGGATTTTGCCAATCTCCTTGAAACTACTTGGAAAACTCTGACTTTGTTGCCTAAGTGTCAAATGAAGGAGATTCCATTTAGAAGTCTGGATTCCAGTGTTCTCTCGAGAGGATAACGCCACATTGGATACTCATTCTCAGAACCAATGTGTTCCTTCTTCCTGGATGGTGCATAATGTCGTGTTGGCCTGACCCCCTCCTGGCCTGTGTCCCACATCTACATCACCTACACCAATGTGTGCGCAAGGGACCAAACTCTTTGGCAGTCTCGGAGAGCACAGCCTCTACCTACAACTTGTCTTTGGGCCTTGGGGAAGTTATATGGCGGAGAAGAAGACAAACAAGGTTAGTGCCATCAACTTGACAGGATCAGAGTCACCTGGAAGGCAAACCCCTGGCCATGTCTGGGAGGCACTTTCCAGAGTTGGTTAGGACCCATTCAGAATGTGGGCAGCAGCAGCAGCCCATGAGCCGGGCTTCCCGAGTGGATAAAAAGGAGAAGCGAGCCGGGTACGGCTTTGATCTCCCTCTTCCTGCCTGGGGACTGAATGTGACCAGCGGCCTCATGGCCCTGCTGCCCTGACTCTCCCGCCAGTACCCACTGTGTCCCCTTAAACAAGCCCGTCTCCTGTAGGCGGCTTCTAAGAAGGCAGACATCTGGTCACGGTCACAAGGAAAGCGACTGACACGCAGCCTCTACAGTAGGGAGAGATCTGGGCTGAAGACCCAGCTTTGTTCGTCACTAGCAGAGCAACTCTGGGCAAGCGACTTGGACCCCACCTCAGAATGGAAACAGAAATGCACACACCCCTGAAGCAGTGGCTGCCATGATCTTAAGAGAATGTTCCAGAAGCATCTCATACATACCAAGCAATTTAAAAAAGAAAAGAAAGAAAAAAAAAAGGAACCAACAAACGGCTATGATGCAGAACGTTTTCGGTACATATTTTTAAACTCTAGACCTATGTTCACTTTGCTGTCCGTGGAAGGGTCTTTGAGGTCAGAATATAATCTACCTGACTTTATAGAAAAAGAAATCAGGCTGGGCGGTGGTGGCGCACGCCTTTAATCCCAGCACTCAGAAGGCAGATGCAGGCGGATCTCTGTGAGTTCAAGGCCAGCCTGGTCTACAGAGTGAGATCCAGGACAGGCTCCAAAACTACAAAGAGACCCTGTCTTGAAAAAATAAAATAAAATAAAATAAAAAATAAGAAAAAGAAATTAAGGCCAAAGAGGTGAAGCGGGTGCTCAAAGGTCCCGAGGCAAGGATCTCTCTCCCTTAATTACTGGCTTGAGGAAATTCCTCTGTGCCAAGTGGCTTCACTCAGACGCCCACTTCTGTGTCCCATCCTTCAGGCCATGCCGCCTCACCCAACACTCACTGAGCTCTTCTCATAAAAGACCCTCATGTGAGGGTCAAAGCTCTTCTAGCGGAAAGAGCGTCAACTCAAGACTTCTGTGTGGCCTGTGGACGGTGCTTTGTAACTGTGACTCTCCTGGGAGGGTGACATTAGTGGGGACAGCTTATTCAGAGGTCCTACCTTTCAGGGGCTCAGATGATGGCTCAGTTGGTGAAGTCTGGTGTCAGTCCTTAGAGCCTGTGACAGTGCACACCTGTAACCCTGCCCAGGAGAGGCAGTCAGGAGAGTTCCTGGAGCTGCTGGAACCTCTCATTTCCCCTCTCTTTCGAGAGCCAATTTGCTGTGGGTGACAGACCCTGCCAAAGTCTGCCCTTTTATCTCTATGTGATGCATATTGTTACCATCCTTAGGTGCGCCCCTACAAGCCAGGTTCAGCCACTCATCCTAATAACCGGACTAAGTAGCCTGGATATCAGCGAAGGCAGAAAAAGATGTATTTGTTGTGGTTGTACTGGGTAGAGAGATGAAGAGATCACCGAACCACTCCCCAAGTCCATCTTTTTAACTATAATCCTACATCTAATAACTATAAGTCCACATATAATAAAATGCCAACAACTGCTCAGTAGTAGAAATTCTACTGTTGACTTATCTGAGACAGTCCTGTTCTAAGCTCACTGACACCCTCCTGTGGTCAGTAGGAGCAATAATTCTAGGCAAGCAAAAATCTGGAGCAATTTAAAGTTAATGCTACAACATAAGTAAGTGTGAAATAACATTTAAAAAGGTCACTATAATTATATTATTTTAGGCTCTAGCCTATGCTTAGAGGTAAAAATATCTCCCACCAAATCTTTGATGAGATGGCTAGGTGATAATGGATGTTTTCTTGGGTCTTGTTCATAAAAGAAATGCCTAATTAAGACTAACATTCAACATATGTAATAGCCACATTACGTCAACCTTTTAGGCTTTCTCCAATACTGTGAATGAAAGAACGTTCTGAGAATCTCTGGGTGTCACTGGTTCATGGTAAGGGTCAGAGTCTTTTCTGGGGAGAGTTATCCTGAAACTTCTCCAGGATGTTGCCTTATCAGATGCACACTTTGTGTGCACAAAAGCCCTGGGAATGGCGGTGTGAGGACTCAATGCTTATGCACCCCTCTCTTTCATCAGAGGTGTGTCAATGTACACAGATTCCCCTCACACTTAACGAAGATCAGAACGTAGTGATAAGCCTGGAGGTGAAAAGTCAAGATCTATTTTGTAAAGGAAATTCTATTGGTGTTTTAGAAAAATCACACATTAAATAAATATTAAAACACATTTATATATGCCACACATCCATCCATCCATCCATCCATGCGTGCACTCATCAGCCATCTGTCCTGGAGTTGGTCATTGGTGAGAAGTGAGCTGTTTCCAGAATGGTTAAGCTAGCTCCTGTCATATTTTTATGGTAAACCCAAGTTTATGCCCACCATGAAGCCAGCGGCACAAGGGAGATGTACTACTGTTGTTGTTGTTTTTTTTTTTTAAACAGCTAAGTAATTAAGGGCTATAGGGGATGAGTAAGAGAGCCACAGCCACAACAGTGGATCCTACTGTTAGCAACAAGACAGTTCTTCTATACTGTGGGCCCTGACCACCCAGTCTAGGACAAGGGAGTTTGTTTTTGGTGTTACATCTTCGTCAGTAGGAAGGCAGTAGTTGAGGGGATGGCTTGCAATTGAACACAGTGCGTTCCCTTTATGGTAACTGAAGGCCTGTTGCCCAAGGCACACCAGTGATAAGAATGTATTGAGTTTAGTAACCTGATATCCACTCCTGAAATAAAAGACAGAGAATTACCCGGCATCAAGTAGCTATGGGCTGGGCTGGTAGAGTTGCCTGGCATGTAGGAAACCCTGGGTTTGATCCTCTCTATAGCATACACTAGATGTAGGGGTATGTGCCTGTAGTCACAACACTTGGACATAGAAATAAGAGGATCAAAGGTTCATACAACTGTGTAATAAAAAGAGAAATAGGGGAACTTTGACAAACCCCAATGTATTCAGAACATTGTAAATAAAGACTTGGAAAATTTTATTCAGAATCCTGGCAACTATAAAGTCTCATGAATACTGAATGATGTGAGAAAGAAACCATTTAAGAGAAAGAACAGCTTCCATTCCAGGCTGACACCTACGTGTGAGCTATACCTTGCACTCTGGGATGTCTTGGCTCAATGAGACAGGGAATTTGTAGCTTATATTAGTGTGAGCTGAATCAGTGCTCCTATTAAACGTCATTTTATTTGCAGTTTTTTTCCCCCTTTGAGACATAATTTCATGTAGCCCAGGCTAGCCTCAGATTCACTGTACAGCTGAGTCTGGCCTAGAACTCCAGATAATCCTTTTCTACCTCCTAAGTTCTGGGAGTAGGGACATGCCATCACACCCAGCTATGTTTTTTGGTTTTGGTTTTGTGAGACGGGATCTCCTTCTGTAGTCCAGGCTAACCTCCGCTCCTCAGATACTGAGATACAGGTGTGTGCCTCTGTACCTTCATCTTGCAGATCTTTTGATTTGCAATGAACCTGGAATCGCATGGATAATAGTTCTTCTCTTTAAAGGTAAAAGGAAACACTACTGTTTTAATGGCAGCCACCCCCCCATTTATTTACCCTACAACATCATAAATGGCATGCAACACAGCTGTATCATAAACCACAACTACGATCAGCACGAAGGGCTGCTACTAAGAGTTCTGCTACTCAGAGTCCATGGGCACACGAGAGTGAAGAAAATGGTAGGTGAGAAGTGGCCACCTTCAGGGTGGTGGTGCGCACGCCTTTAATCCCAGCACTCAGGAGGCAGAGGCAGGTGGATCTCTGTGAGTTTGAGACCAGTGTGGTCTACAGAGTGAGGATTGAGTTCTAGGAATCCCTGTTAAGAAAACCAAAACCAAAACCAAAACCAAAAAAGAAAAAAAGAAAAAAAAAAGAGTTGGTTACTTGGTATATATATATATATATATATATATTTTTTTATATAATAAAAATAAATTTTGAGGGCCATTGGGTTAAGCAAAAATAGTTTTCTTTACATGGGGATTCCCAAAGGCAGAGATTCACTAATCATAATTGAATTCCTAAGCAATGGGTAGAACACAGATCCTTAGAGAACAAAGACTCCGTGAAGCTGTGTTTGGAAACAGCTGACCGTGCTCCCTTCCGGCTAAGCAGTCTTCCATCCACCCAAGCATCCTGCTCCGCCCCCACACCTCACAATCCCCATGGCTCTCAATGCACTTCCTGGCAGGGCTCCTAACTCACACCAGCCTGAAGCTCTGGCCCCTGAGTTCGATGGCAGCAGAACAAGGCCACCAGAGTCTCACCATCACCGTGAAAGCAGCGTCTTCAAAATGCTCGAACAAGACAGCCTCCGTGTCCTGCCATTTTGTCAGACATCAAACTACGACCATCTATATATAGGTCCTGCCTCCACACCCCCCCGCCCCCACCAGCCTCCATCATTACCTGGGCCTCATGGCTGCCCTGCTTCACTGAAGGGGTGGTTCCCACATGGCCACTGGCTACCCAGGCCACCTTCCTACTCAGCCTCTATCCAGTAACCTACAGCAACTCCCACTGTCAGGGGATCTGAGAACCTCAGCTGGCTTTCATGCAGTCTGACTTCTCCTCCGCCCTGGACTCCACTTGTTAGGGGAAATCATTTACTTTACTCAGGCTTGTCTTGAACCATATAATGATGACCAAAGGCTGCCTGGTGGGTGAAGCTCCTTTAAACTGTTTTGAAAAATGTTCTGTGTTCATAAGACTGTGTAGAACCTTACTGTTTTCTAAACCCCCCAGCTCATATGCTTCTGGTGGCTCCAGGCTAGCCCTTACCCTCACCTCTGCTTTGCTGTACACTCCACTCCTTCTGGTGGCTCCAGGCTAGCCCTTATCCTCACCTCTGCTTTGCTGCATACTCCACTCCTCCTGGGATAGCTGGTTTTACACCTGGACTTGCCCTCTGGGCTTTGTGCTTGGCTGCAGCATCTGCTCTCATTCCTATGGTTTCTGGGTCTGGTCATCCCTGGATTTGTAGCTCAGCTTTCCCTCTTGCTAAGAAGGGACACCCTACTAATTCTTATAACTATGCCAGCACCCAGGGCTTTTAAAGGCCTGGAATGAATTTCTCTCTGTGTTTAGTTACTCAAATACATCCATTTAGAAAAAGGCAAGCCTCGACTAGAGATGTAGCTCAGAGGTAGGAGTCTTGCCTTGCATGTAGGGGTCCTGGACTCACCTGAGATCCCCAGCACTACAAGCAGCAGCAAGCAGTGCCCAGGCTCAGCTCCAGTTCGCTGGCTTCTACATCCCACTTCCACGGACATTTTCCCTCTGAACTGCACACTGCACAGGACTTACAGCCTCGACTTACCACTGAACCCACAATGCTCAGCACCACGTGGCTCCTGGCTGCGGTTTCATGACTGGCAGCCATAGGGAACAAGCTCCCCGCAGAAGCGTCCATGGTGGGCGGGTCCCCAGTAACTGCTTCACCAGAACCAGCTGGCTGAGTGCACTTCCAAGGCTTCACACGCCTATTGTTTGTCTATAATTCAATGGATGACGACCTGCCAATGGCACAGCTTGGATCACCATCATCTACTTAGGAAACTGCCGTTTGGGGAGCTTCCTGAAGCCAGATTTGGTGGCAATCACTGTTGTCTGATTATAAATAAACTAGAAACAAGGGGGTGGGTGGGGAGCAAACCAGTAAGTAGAATGTCAAGGATGAGAGTCCAGTGACTAAGTTGTAAGACTGCAAAAGGGATGGCATGGCAGGAAGACATCTCATCCAACAAAAACTATTTTAGCCTCATAAATACGTAATTGGGGGCTTTTGGGGGGTGAGTGCTGATGATCAAAGGTAGGGCTTGGTGCATCCCAGGCAGGTACTCTGCTCCTGAGCCCACATTTATGATTTCTATTTGATCACAGACAAATGCATTTGGATCTATGGCATAAACTGTTTTTGGGGGGCTACTAGGAGCTACTTGCTAGTATACAGTTTTCATTGCTATTATACTCATGAGTTTTCACTATATCCAAATGACAAAAATTACAAACTGATTCACTCTCTAAATGTACACATGCACAGCTGCAGTAAGACCATACTTGACAAATCAAAGTGAGTCATGGGAACAGGACTATCTGGGAAAGGATAGCTCTTCTGGGTGAGTGAGAGGCCAGACTGTGGGGAAGACCAGCCAGGCGTCTACTGTGTCCTGTCAGTCCAGAGCACACTCTTCTCCCCGGGGCCACCATCCATCCCCTTCGGCGGTTCTTTTGGTGGCAGCAAAGAACGATGGTGTCTAGCTGCTGGCTTGGGTCCTAGGAACATATGGACTGCGTCTGCCTAGAAAGAGAGCCGGAACGGGGAAAACTCATCCCCACACTTCTACGGTCCTTCCGCTAACTTCTTCAGAGGCTCACGCGAAACCACGTCTAGGAAACCAGCTTAACCCTGGACAGGTCTAGGTCTTGCCATGGTTTCAATTCCCTCCCCTCTAAAACTCCAGTGAAACTTAACTGTAATGACAGTACCAAGGGCTTTTACTTAGTAACAGTACTAAGGAGCGAGACATCCGGAGGGGTGTAGGCCCTGCGGCTCCTGGGAAGGAAGGGGGAACCATCACCGCTATGAAAGAGTGAACACAGCTTCCTTCAGTGTCTCTACCATGTGGAGTTCGAGGCACATCTTGAACTCTGTGTTAGTGTGACTTTTCATCACTGACTGAACAGCCAAGAGAAATCACCTAAGGAGGGTTTATTAAGCTCACATCTTAGGCACTTTCATCCATGCATAGCTGGCTCTGCTGCTTGGGAGGTGGTAATGTAGAACATCATGGCTGAGCGGTCAGATGGAGCAGAGAGGCCCACATGATGGCAGTTAGGAAGCAAGGAGAGACAAGAGGAGCCCACGGAAAGGTAAATTCCTAAATACCCACTGACTAGCTTCTTCCAAGGAGGATCTACCTCTAGAAGTTTCCACCAGCTCTCAATAATGGATAGAGTTATGGATTTGTCTGTGATTCAGTGATGAAGGTGGAGTCCTCATGGCCCAGTCACCATGACTGGGTCCCCAAGAAGAGAGCAAGCCTTTACCACATGGGCCCTGAGGGTAAGGAGCACTTCACACACAAACTCTGACACAGTCAGCATCACCACCCTGCCAGTGCCTCGGGTTGGACTCCCTGGCTGCCAGAAGAGTCAGCCAATCAGACTCTGGTTTTGGTGAATTACCAAACCAGTAATTGGTGAATTCCTCTATGGCTCTGCTGCAGGACAAATGGGCTGGCAGGTCTGTTAACCATCTGGAAATGATGAGCAAGAGAACATGTTTTTGTAGTATTTCTTCAACCAAGGGATAGAGGTCACTGGACAGGATCAAGATTTGAAATGATCCTGGAAGTAGATCAGAAACAGTGGTAGCCTCGAGACCTTATTGCCAGCAGGGCAGAGAAAGGCCAGATCTTCTCCAGCTGCCCTGGGCAGAAGCATGTGAGGAGGTAGCAACAGGCAGGATATGTTTGAAAGCAGATCATGGGCTGGCAAGATGGCTTAGCAGGTAAGGGAGCTTGTGGCTGGGCCTGGAAACCTGAGTTTGATCTTTGGAACCCACAAAGTGGAAAGAGAGAACTGACTCCTGTCATTTGTCTGCTGCTGACCTCTCTCTCTGTGCTATGACAAGAGTGTGTGTATGTGTGTGTGTGCGTGTGTGTGTGTGTGTGTGTGCGCGCGTGCGTGCGTGCGTGCACACACACACAAATGTACAGAACTTAAAAAGTAAAAAGGAAGCTAGTTCACCTCTCTGGGCATTGGTGTGAACGGCTCTTGGCCCATTTCCGTATCTGTTAACTGCGGTAATAACAGTACCTACCTCCAAGTTGTCATGGTGACCGAGTTAAGATATGTAAACACTCAGAACAGTGTTGCTAGGCAATAAGCACCTGTACGATTAGTTACTGCACTACTACCGTGGATTCCCTTTCCTTCAAAAACAAGACAAAACAAATAAACAATAACAACAACAAAAAGCCACAGATACTAGAATGAGATTAGGTGACACAGTGACGCCTCAGGTGACCCCCAGGCTGCTCCCTTTTCTTGCTCTGCCTGTTCCCAGGGCCAGTGCCCCAGGTCCATTCCAACAGAATGTTTCACTAATGTATCTATTCAGTGCTCAACTGCGGTTGCTAGTAAAAGCGTTCTGACCTCTGTGTATACACAGGGATATTTAACTAGACCATAATAAGAGCAATAAAGCCTTCCATCAAAATTCAAAAGAATGCTCAAATTGGTGACTTCTAAAAATGTTTTTAAGATAATGCATCTGAAATGTGAATAAATTCACAAGGCTATGGGACAAGACGGTTAACTGATGCTTCTTGGGTTAGCAAGGCATTTGCAACAAAGGACCTGCAACCTCACAAAGCCATGCAGCGAGCTGGGGGCCTCCACTCTGATCTCTCCTCCCTTTGGTCTCTGCTAACCTGCCCTTCTGCTGCTGTACTGGAAAACCTTTTAAGAGCACCATGGAGAGAGGAGAAAGCTTTCCCACAGCCATACTTACTTGTGGAGCTGACAGTCACACAATCCCCTAATTCACTCCGCAGTGACTCACCTACATCTTCAAGAAACGCCTGCTAGCTTCCACTGTGCGGTTTACTGCAATGAGGAGGACCTGCCTGTGAGTCAGTCATCCATGCTGGGCAAGCACTTGAGGACAATGGGTGCCGCCCGTCACGTCGCCCCTGTGGCGATGGTGTTTCCTCCAGCCTTTCCTGCTCTTCCAGAAACCAGCTGCAGACCTACCGCTCTGCTCCTTGCATAAACGTGGCAACGCTGCAACTCTCAGCTACCAAAGGGAGGAAGCGTGTAAAGAGGACGCAAGGCTCCTGAGACTCCTGCCTGCCACCATCCACTCTGAGGAGCAGCCCAAAGCATCCTTGCTGAGGACGTCAAGGAGCTGGAAAGTGTTACTTGGCTCCTGAGGAACATCCACTTCTGTGACCTTGTGGGGTCATAGAGAGACAGGGGCTAAGATTCGCACTTTTGGGTTTTCGTGGGGGTGGTGGTGTGGACTTCCCTGGTAGCTGACTGAACAGTGAAGAGTGCCGCCCAGACCACGTGGCTGGGTAGACAGAGCACAAATCAAACCACAGGTCTCTTCACTACCAGCTGTGCGACCTTAGGCTAGTTCCTTAACCTTGCTGGGCCTCAACTTCTCCATCTGTGAATTAAACACTTGGACTTCTTACTTCCAAAATGACATGAAAAGAGGAGACTTTAAAAACTTCTTTAACAAAACTGTTTTTTTTTTAAATTTAAGCGTATTAGAATAATTTCTTAAAATTATGGATGTGTGTGTGTCTGTGTGTGTGTGTCTGTACATGTGCTCACACAGACCATAGTGAGTGTCCTTGTGTGGCAGTCAGCAGATAACTTGTGGGAGTGAGTTCTCTCCTTCCAGCATGCAGGCACAGGGATGGAACTCACGTGGTCTGGGTTGGTGGCAAGTGCCTTTATCCACTAAGCCATGCTGGTAGCCCAGCATTAGAGTAATTTTTAATTAGCTTCATTCTTCTGATAATAATGAATGCTAGAACACTTAGCAGCATACTATTATCACTTCTGAAATGGCAGCTATTAGGTGATTTCATTTCTATATTTTAAAATCTTTCTCTTATTTTTATTTATGTGTGTGTGTTCTTGAATGTATGTATGTGTACCATATACATGCCTGGTACCTGTGGGGGCCAGAAGAGACCTTCCTAGAACCTGGAATGATAGGTTGTTGTGAGCCACCATGTGGGTGCTGGGAAGCAAACCAAGGCTCTCTGCAAGGGTAGCAAGTGCCCTTAGCCACAGAGCCACCTCTCCGGCCCCAAAGCTTCTATTATTCATTTTAAATTGTGGATATGTGTGCAGCTGAGTGTCAGCACAGTGCCTGCAGAGGCCAGAAGATGGTGTCAGATCCTCTAGAGCTGGGTCAGGCCTCGTGGAGCTGCTTGGAGTGCTGGTGTGGCGGCTGGAACTGAACTCAGGTCCTCTGCAAGAGCAGTATGTGCTCTTAACAGCTGAGCCATCTCTCCAGCCCCATAAATGAATTTTTAAAAACAGTTTTTCTTTTGATTCCTTTGTTTATTTAGTTCTGCATATGGCTGTCCAATTCTTCCCACGCGGTTTGCTGACTTTTCTCCATTAGAGTGCTTTGGCGGCCT